>NC_031795.1:5512620-5524572 GCF_001522545.3 Parus major | reverse complement strand
CTGGGGGTCCATGGGTGATACCCCAGGAGCGTTCCCTGTGACCTGGGGGGCTCTGGGGGTCCGTGGGTGATACCCCAGGATGTCCCAGCACATCCCAGTACATCCCAGCATGTCCCAGCATGTCCCAGAGCTGCTGGCCAAAGACTCTGTCCCCCAGCCCAGCGCCTGCTGCAGCCCCCTGTGCTCCTCTGGCGCTGCAGCTGCTGCTGCTGCACGGCTGCTGCTGCTGCAGGTTCCCACAGAACGGAGCCTTCTCCAGGAACTTTCCTGGCTGTCTCCACTGCAGGAATCCAGATGGATGTTTTCCATCTTTCACACAATGTGCTCACACCAGGCTCAGCTGGAGCTGAGCACAGCTCGGCGTGGAAGGGCTGGCCAAGCTCACATCAGGCAGGGCTGGGAGACTTTGGGGGATTTGTTTGCCTGCTGGAAGCTGCAGAGAGCTTTACCCCGAAGCTGTGAGTCAGGGCTGGTGTCACACAACAGCACTGAGTGGTTTTCAGAGTTCAGGTAACACAGACCCGGTGCAGCAGGTTTAATCTTGGGGCAGTGTCAACATCTGGCTAACCTGGGGCAGTGGAATGGTCCCCAGCCTGGCAGAGGGCTGGAATGAGATGATCTTTAGGGTCCCTTCCAACCCAAACCGCCCTGGGGCTCTGTGATGTGTGGCAAAGACCACTTTGGCTGCAGGATCTGCCTTTTCAGCAGACACTGGACACGGAGAAGGTTTTGTGTGAATGAGAAGTGCCTGTGCAGGAGGCCCTGACCCCAGCAGTGCCCCCAGATCTCCCCTCTGAGGAGGACAGGCAGATCAAGAGCCCCCGAGCCAGAGATGGAGCTGAAATCACATGGAAAGCACAGATCAATTGTGAAAGCTTTGCCCCCTCGCTGTGTAAAACATCCAGAGCAAATGTAGAGTGACAGGAAAGGGGTCAGTGGTCTGGGTCACCACCGAGGTGCTGGAGGAGATAATCAGACCCTTTTCCTTCCAGTTCAGTGGCTGCCAAAAACACCGGAGCGCCTCCCAAAGTGCGGGGCCCAGCCAAGCGTGAGCACTCCGAGAGGCACTGGAGGTGTCCCCAGCCCCGGAGCCACCAGGAGCTCATTCCTCGCTTTGCTCTGCTCCAAATCATCATTTGGGCTTTGTGAGTCGGGGCGTGAAACGCGAGCGCTGCCCCGTGTCACCTGGGAGGTGACAAACTTCTCCTGGGATGCTTTTGTGGAGTGTTTTGTGGCTCCTGGGGGGGCTGAAACAGCCAGCCCGGATTAACACTGCTGCTAATAGAACTTGAGAGCATCTCTGCTCCATACGGGGCATAAAATGTGATTTAAGAGGGCCAGACCCCACTCACCCTGCTCCGGGGGGTTTCTCTCCAAAGCTCTCCCAAGGAACATTTTGGGGATTGCTGCTGTTTGGTTCAAATCTTCCTCCCCAAACAAGGCTTTGGTGCTGATTACATCTCCAAAAAGGCTCCCTGCCAGGGATATTTTGACAGAAAGTGTGATAAAATATAACACAGCAGACACCGTCCCCCTTGCAATTTATAAGGAATTTTGTAACCTGAGGGGATTAACTCTATAATATCATATTACAGCTCACAGTATAGATCCTGTCCTCCTGCTTGCTGTTTCTTTGCACATGTAATGAGCAAACCCTCAAACAAATTTGCTTGTATCTGAAAAATTCTTGTGGCTGGGTTTGAGCTAATCAAGTTCTCGTCTCCAGCATCTTCCCCTCATTTTGTCCCCAGATGATCTCACAGTTATCCCGACTTTCTCAAAAGCACAAAATAAAACACTTTCTGCGAGAGCTGCAATTGCTTTTGACAACTCAATGGCTCTTTGGAATTTGGGAAACCACAAAAAAAACCCTCCCAGGCTCCTCAGTTCTGCTCCAGATCCTTTCTCCATCTCTTCGCTGTCATTTACACCCCGTGGAGTGGGTGGGAATGGTGGGAGTGAAATGCTGGTTTAGGAGCTTGGAGATAGGAGGGGTTTGGAGGCACGCAGACAATTTAGCAGTGATAATCAATGGGATTTGGGCGTTTTTGGGAATCTGTCTTTGCTGCTCGCCGGGCATTTGTGTAAATGATCAACAGCTTGAGACGGGAGATTTGTTCCCCGCTCCCTCTCCCTGTCAGCTTTTATTTGCCTTCTGTTGCCCTCCCGCACAATCCATAAGCCCTCCTCTTTCCCGTGATTGTCTCAATTTGCATTTCCAGCAGATCCACTGACATTTGGCTGGACTCTGGGTGAAACACTCCTTGAAATTCGCCTGCACGTTGAGTTTGTTCTGGGGAGATAAGAAGGGAAGAGGCAGGGGGGCCTGGGGGGAACTGCGCACGTGAAACCGCACTGGGAGAGGAGCACGGAGAGCCAGACTCCAGGCCAGCAATATTTCCCTGGGGTTTGTTTGGGAAGCAGAATTTGTCACCGTGGGCGATGGACTCGTCTCCCTCACCCCACTGGCTCCCAATCCCAGCACAAGCCCGGCTGAGGAAGCCAAAGGATAAATTGTCTGCTCGCCTGCTCTGGAGTCGCTGTGTAGTGCTGGCAATGTGAGACCGAGGAGGAATTTTAATTTCATGCTGTGTAAGAAGAGTGCATGCAACAGTAGCAGCCGTATGGATTTTCATATGAATAGAGTACAGTATTCATAACAGGGCAGCAGTGTTGTCCCGCAGGTTTGCATTCTTCTCCTTTCTTTGCTGTTTTCACATTCCCCTCGCTGTCCACCCATCCCAGCACTTGCTGAAATGGAAAGTATGTCCTTGCCAGATGGGTGTACAAAGTGACGAGCCTGTTTCTCACTTAGATGGCAATTGGCTTCAGAGACCTTTTGTTGCTTTAATTTCTGTGCAATCCAAGTGCGAGTCTGTTTTGCTTGAGAGGGAACATTTTTTAGCCTGGTGCCTCTCTTGCTCAGCTTTGCGGGTATCTAAGCACGAGCACTTTGCAGACAGTGGAGCCCATTAATGCTGCTCTGTCTGGAGATCTCTAAAATAACAGGACTTAAATCGCTTGCTCGGAGGGGGAAGGCAGGTCCTGGGAATGATTGATCCGCAGGGATGGGTTGGGTTGGGTACTTCTCACCCCTTTCTCCCTCCTGGTGACCTCTTTAGTCCTCACCCAAGAGGTGAAGTCACCTCAGCAGGAAAGAATTTGCTTTGTAAAACGCGTCACGCTTCGTTCGGGGGAGGTTTTGATTTATTCGATTTTAAAAATTTGCGCGTATTTGTTAAGGAAGGAGCCTGTAGTGATTTTTCTCGAGGCTGCTGATCTAATACATTCCGCACAGCCATAAAATATGCTTTAGATAAACTTCTCCTCCTAACACCTGTGAGGAGCAGAGCTCCGCTCGTTTCCATGCTAAACTGGTCATTAATGCGCCGGCACATCCCGGCACGTCTGTCAAACCAAATCAGTTTTGCCAGGTAGGGCAGGTGGATAAATCCTGCACACGCTGCTCCTGCTGATATCCCTGCGTGCTAGGAGGAGGAATGAATGGGGGAAATCCTTTTGCTGCCTGCTGGGGAGGTGTGTGCATGCAGCGGGAGGAATGGCGAGGCTGGGCGCTGAGCTGGGGAAACGTGGATGGAGAAGGGTTTGCAGCAATGTAAGTGGTTTTCTGTCCCATCCTCGTCTGTCCCTTTGACAGCTGCTGGCAGCACGCTGAGCTGGAGCCCAGCAGAGCCGGGTCTGGCTCCGTGCATCCCCTGCCAGCCAGGGGGAAAGGCAGAAAAACCTGGTGGTGCCTGCAGATGGAGCTTGCCTGGCCTTGCCCCACAGCCCTGGGCTGCTCAGGCACACCCTCCCCTGCCACAGGAGCCTTGCTAGTCTTAAAAACGAGATTCACTTAATAAATTATAAAAAGAATTTAATATAAATAAAAAGACAATTAGGAGACAAAAGAAATAAAGCAAAGGGTTAAAACGGCCGGGTGCCCTGGGGGTTGCCAGGAACACCCCTGGTATCCCAGGAATTCTCCCTTTTATCCCCCCCCTGCTATGAAGGTCCAATGAATATTCAAAGCGTCCCCTCCTCTGGTTCCGCCTTCTTAGATCACTTATTTTCTGCTGGTCAGCATTTATTTTGCTGGTCATCATTTGGTTTCTTTCCTTCTGCAGATGGTCAGGGCAGATAACCATCCGGGCCCCTCATCCTTGTCCTGAGGGTAGCTGGGTTTCATATGTTCTCCTGATAACAGCCTGGGCCCCAGTGTCCTCACCCTCTGGGGTTTCCTCGCCTTGTACCTAGGAAATTCTTTTTAAACTTAAAACTTGTTAGCAAGAAAAAGGTACATACATAACTAAAAAGTATTTAATATGTAATATTCATCTGCGAGAGCCAATATCATAATAAAAATTTATAACACTAGGGACAGGGGACACTGGATATCGGGAAAAAATTCTTCCCTGGAGGAGTGGTCAGACATTGGAACAGCTCCTCGGGGAAGTGGTGGAGTCCCCATCCCTGGAAGCGTTCACAAAAGGAGTAGAGGTGGCACTGTGATGTGGTTTGGTGCTGGTTGAAGGTTGGGCTTGATGATCTTGGAGGTCTTTTCCAGCCTGAATGATTCTGTGTTCCACAGGAGAGGGGGAGCAGCAGCTTTGGCCATGGCCCCCCAGCCCTGGTGACCCTGGTGACAGATGTGCCCCAGCAGGGACGGGACACGCTCCAGGCAGTGGGGTTTAATGTTCCCTTCACGGCTCGGATTGATACAGCTGGCAAACACATTAAAGAGTCCAGCAGCAGACCCATAATTAATAAAATACAGATTTTCATCTGAAATCATTGCCTGAAACTGGTCACTAATGGAGGGAGGGATGGCTGTGGGGGGCAGTGTGAGTGTGTCCTGCCTGGGCACGTCCCCTCAGCCAGGGGACCAAGGGCTGAGCCCCAGCAGTGTCCCCAGCGAGGGGGAGCAGCCCAGCAGAGCCCTGCCAGAGCTGGGGACACCACCAGCTCCGAGCCCTAAAGAACAAGTGCCTGTCTGGATAATTCCAGGAAAATCCCAGCAGCCTGCAGGATCAGACAATTCCCACCAACACAATCTGAGGATGGTGAACTCACAGCCAGGTTCAACCAAAAAATTCCATGGGTGAGCTCCTCTGATGGCTGGTGGGTTCTTCCCCAGGGTAATTCCAGGAGATGCTGTCATGCCCTGGGAAAGGAGAGGCTTCCCCAGGGTGTCTCAGAGATGCTCCCATGCCCTGAGAAGGGACAGGTTTGTGCCTGGCAGGAGCTGGCACTGCTGCCTCTCCTCAGCCCGGCTCAGAGAGGCTGTTAAGATGCAGTTCCAAGTGCAGGCTAAGAGGGAAGCTAAAGTGACCGATAAAGTCTCTCTTCAGCACTTGCAGAGCCTTTGGGATCCTCTTATAAATCAAAGCCTGCAGGTAGACTCAGGTGTTGGAGCACAGAAGCACAAACAGCATTAATGAGGCCGCGGAACATCATCCCTGCAGTGGCAGAAGCAAAGGGGAGGATGTTTCATCTTGCAGAGCCTGTGACTCTAATGATGGTGCAAGTCCTTCAGAAGGAAAAAAGGGACAGTCTGGGGAAAAGGACCTTCTGGGCTGGCTCGTTCCCAAAGATCCAGGAGCGTACGGAGCTGCTCATGTTGCCTGCCTGCTAATTGGAGTTGGCTGTAACTGATTTAGAAAGCGATGGCCTTAGGGAGCTGAGATTGTTGTTTGTGTTTGTCTGGGATTAAATACAGATGGAATTAAAATGAAGGGGGGAAGAAAACCCCACAACAAGCCCTGGGTTGGAGGAGGAAGCTTTGATGGAGTAAATTCCTGCTGCTGGAAGGGAGCGGGCGCTGCCGGGTCGGGGTCTCGGTGCCATTCCCACAGAAGCACCAGGGAAACAATGAAAGGGGAGAGACAGAAATAGAAAGCAAAAAGATGAGTGGACTCTGATGAAAGGAGTGGTATTAATAATGAAAACTGGAGGGTTTGAAGCTGCTTTAGAATAAATTTTCAAGGCACAGAACCTCTCGGGAACAGGGGCTTTGGTGAAGGCACAAACTGCAGCACTCCAGATGCTCAGAGCAGGACCCGGCTCCCAGCCAGGCTCTGGAAGCACAAACTGCAGGAAGAGACTGGGAAATACCTGCTGTGCTGGACTGGCCAGGCCAGAGGCCTCCAACACCAGGAAAATTGGAGTCTCGTGGTTTTAGGTCACGGCAAGATTTCTTCCCAGCTGAGTGCAAAGCATGACACAACCAATAAATCACGACAGTGACAAAGCACGGGGCCTGCAATCATTAGCAGATCACACTGTGCAGATGTGGGCGTGGAGGGGGCTCTGCTGGTCCTGGAGCAATGGGAAGAGAAAGGCGAGAAGGAGCTCAGCTCCTCTGACAGTGAGCACTGGCCTCGTGCACTGAGGCTGCTGTGGCTGCCAGCTCTCCCTCACTGGGAAAATCTGTCCTGGAAGGTAAATTTCCATATCAGTTCTGAGCCTTGGCTCAGTTTATAGCTCTTGTTTTAAAAGCTTTAGGAACATCTGATACCTGCTCTCTTTTTAGTGAGAGCAATTCAAACGACTCCCCTTGTTAGAACTGCAGCTTCTGAGGGCAGAGGATGGAAAATGGGAGCCTCAGGCCACGGTGGCGTCCCTCAGGTCACTTCAAAGCTGTCTGGAGATGATTTGTGAGCAGCTCCCTTTCTTCCCAACACCTCCCTCTGCCCCTTTCAGCATCCCTGGCACCCCGCCCTGACTGGCTGCACATCTCCTGCCAGCGCTCATTAAGGTGAATGCCGAGACTCCTGAGGTTCCATTCCCACCATCCCCGAGGCTGAGAACACCCCCAGCCCCTACAGAGCTGCCTCCAGCTCCTTTCATCACCCCACAGCTCCCCACGGAGCCTCAGGATGCCTGGCTTTGGGCAGGCATGGCCGATGGAGAGGGGAATTTGTGCTGGATTTAAGGCAAGGACAGCACAGAGCAGCCAGCAGAGACTCGTGTGTCAGGGCTGTGCTGGGGGTGTGGGCAGGAGGAACGTCCCCAAAGCTGCCTGAAAGCTGCAATAATTCCTGGGAGACAGCAAAGTTCTGTCCACTGACAGCCCCAGCGTGCAGATGGGATCTCCTGTGTGGAATGGAGCAGCCAGAGCATCCCTGTCCCTGTCAGAGAGGGAAGGGACAGCACAGCGCCTGCCTGGGGGCTGGAAATGCAATTTGGGATGTGCTTCCCACCCCCTGAGCCAGAGCAAGCAGGAGGGAAACATGGAATTGCAGCACTGTCCTGGGGAACCCTGTCCTGGAGGGGCTGAGGAGGGGCTCTGGGCAGCTCCTGTGCCAGGCACCGAGGGACAAGGCTGGGTTTTGGCTGGAAACGCCGTCTCCGTGCAAAGGGAGCGGTGGCAGAGCACCAATCTGTGCCAGATCCCTGCTGCTGCTGCTGCTGCTGCTGCTGCTGGAATCCATCTGGATGTGCTGCCATCCAGGCAGGAGGCTCTGCAATCCCAGCCTGTTTCTCCCCCAGCGCTGTCCATGGAGCACAGGCTGTGTCCAAAGGCAGGCACGAGCCTTTGCAAGGCCAGCAAGCAGCTGGGCTCGCTCTCCTCAGGGGCTTCTCTTTAAAAGGAGCTTTGAATTGAGAAATTTTCCCTCATTTCTGTCTGAAGAAATCTCCCAGGCTTTGCTACAAAGGAGCAGGCTGCTCTGCTGGCTGCTGCTCTGTCGATGGGGCACAGCCCGTGGCAGAACTGAGAGCTGGAGCTGCACAGACAGCAGGGACTGTCCCAGCAGGGCCAGCAGAGCTCTGGAGGGTGGGACCAGGGCTGCCTGATGGTTCTGAGCTCGCTCCTCACACATGGGGGGCTGCTCCTGGGTCTCTGCAATCCCAGGCACAAAAACTCAGCCTCTACAGCAGCAACACCAAAACTGCCAAAACAGAGACCAGGACCATTTTCCAAAAGCAGAAAAACCCTTTGTGAGACTGCCTAGGATGAGGAATAAAATCCTCCTTGAGACAATCCAACAAATGCTCCCACAATAATATCGCTTTCAAGGCTGGTTTTGAGTCTGAAGGTGTGACTATTGAGAGCTGGAGGTGTCTGTTGCTTGTCACAGGTGAATTTTAGAAAGAAAACAGAAATATTTGACAGTGGCTTCAGCAGCTCCACTCCTTGGTGCTGGGGATGGATGAAATGGTTAAATGAAGGTGTCTTCTCTCTGTGCTTTCTTGGTTTCTCTGCCTCCCCGTTGGCACACACATCCACATTCTCTGTTCCTCTCCCATCTGCTTCCCCTTCCCAAAATTCAAGCATTTCACTCTTAAAATTTTGCCTTCATGTATATGAATGAAAGAGAAAAATATCCCTGCAGCCCAGAAGGGCTCAGAGTTGGGATAAATTTCGATCTGCTCCATAAAACCCCTGGGAGGTGTGGTCACCTCCAGCTCTGCCGGGCTGTGGTGTTGGTGCTGAGCATCCCTCAGCACGAGGAGACTGTTTCTCCATCAGGGTCTCAGTTGTGACTCTCAGATGCTGAATTTAGGCAGGCAGGGGTGGTGCTGCCCCAAAATCTCGCTGTGATCACTGCCACAGCTGGGCTGGGGGTACCACCCCAACACCAGCACAGAGGGGCCTGGGGGGAGCTGCTGGGGATGGGCAGCCCCTGGGGGATGTCAGGGGAGCTGGCAGGAACAGCAGTTTGGGGGAGATGAGGCCTCTGGCAGTAATGGGAGCACTCAGAGCTGTTTAGGGAAGCGGCCCTTGAGGACAGCACAGGGGGAGTTGTTCCAGTGTTGAATTACTGAACCACACACGCAGTATTTGCCTAACCAGCTAGACCTGAATTGCTGTTCAAACACTGCTTTGCTGCCTGACGTTGGCAATCAGGGAGCTAATTACACTGGATTAGGGTTTTTCTCTTAATTACATGAAAAATTTAGCGCGGCTGATGTTCATGAGGCTGCAGGGGATTAAGGCGGAAGCCATGTGTTTATCTACAGGTCAATTATGGAAGTGAGAGCAGGAATGTGCTGGAGCTTTGTCTCTCCCATCCCTGCACCCAGCCTGAACCCATCTCCTGCTGCTGAGTTTGGGCCATGGGGATGAGGAGGGATGAGCTGTGCTGGTGCTGGGGGCAGAGCTGGCTCTGTCCCCCTCGTCCCAGCTCTGTTCCACCTCCTGCTCTGCTCAGGAGCTACAACAGAACCTTTCAGCACCAAGCCAGGCTCAGGCTGCTGTGTCCTGCTGGACCAGGGCGTTCAGACTGTGCTGCTCGTGGCTTCCAAACCCATTTTCAGCTCCAGCCCTGCAGCCACAGCCCCTTTTCCTCTCCCTGCTCCCGGTCTGGGGGTGTCTGTGTCACCCTGTGTCCTTGTGTCCCTGTGCCCTTGTGTCCCCGTGGCCAGGAGCTGTGGCATCGGTGGCCTGTGATTGCCACAAGGCCAGCACACACAGCAAGGCCTCAGCACGGCCTCTCAGCCCTTTGGGATGTGTTTTCCCCAGGATGGGGTGAACAGAGAAGCTCAGACCAGGGTTGTGGCTGCTCTGCAGGGAATTTCACTGAGCCTCGAGTGTTAAACCCCGTCCTGAGGCCTGACTGCTTGAGCTACAGAGCAGCAGCTCCTGCAGATGCCTCTCCTCCCCCAGCTGAATTCAAAATTAAACTCTGAACTTTTGAGTATTTGGGTATTTTTGGGTATTTTTTGGTATTTGAGGAGCAGCTCCAGCTCTCCCAGGGCAGGGATGGACAGGGATAGAACAGAGGGACAGGGACAGTGGGACAGGGACAGAGGGACAGGGACAGAACAGAGGGACAGGGACAGAACAGAGGGACAGGGACAGAACAGAGGGACAGGGACAGAACAGAGGGACAGGGACAGAGGGACAGGGACAGAGGGACAGGGACAGACTTGTGCTCTGAGCCCAGCCCAGCCAATCCCGCTGTGTTCAAGGCCATGCTGAGCAGCGTTCCATGTGTTGCATCCACAGATTATTCAGAGCCAGTTCATCTGCTTATCTCCTGATTAATTCTGAGATGCTGGAAAGGGCATGTGCTGAAGGCTTAGGGAGTTACAGTGCCGAGATGGAAGAGATTTTGCTTTTTATTTTTATTTTTATCCTTGATCTGCCCCAGAATAGCACTGGGGAAGCAGCTCAGAGGGGCAGGAGGAGCTTTCCTCACACACCAGGAACCTGAGCTACTCAAAGCTCTGTCTGGTGGAGATTGGGGCATGAATGAGCAGCCAGGGAGAGATTCAGCCCCATGGATTTATATTGTAGAGCCTCCCATCAGGAGCCTGTAATGCTCCCAGGACAGGGAATGTTCCAGAAAATGTCCCTGGGCTGCAGCCAGCCCTGCTGGTCCTGTGTGCTGCCTTCCTGCAGGAGACTCGTTTGCTGCAGCCCCTCGTGCCCAGGGATGGTGAAACAGCCCCAAATACAAGTCTGTCCCTGCTCTGAGCCTGTCCCTGCCCTGTCCCTGTCCTGAGTCTGTCCCAGTCCCTGTCCCTGCCCTGAGCCTGTCCCTGCTCTGAGCCTGTCCCTGTCCTGTCCCTGTCCCTGCTCTGTCCCTGCCCTGAGCTTGTCCCTGCTCTGTCCCTGCTCTGAGCCTGTCCCTGCCCTGTCCCTGTCCCTGTCCTGTCCCTGCCCTGTCCCTGTCCCTGCCCTGTCCCTGTCCCTGAGCCCATCCAGGAGAGCTGGAGGGAGCTGTGGGGCAGTGCCAGCGTGCCCAGGGCTCTCTGTCCTCACCTGACCTCACTGCAGAGCTGCTCCTGCAGCCAGACCCAGGCTGTGCCCGGGCTGGGACCCAACCTCCCTCCTGTGTCACACCCTGCCCCAGTCTGGAACCATAAAATGCCCATTCCACCTGTGGCTCCTCACCCTGGGGGAGCAGCAGTGATGTGGGAGAGGCTCTCTGCCCGGGATCTCAGCTAAAGCTGAGCTCTCTGTAATTTTCTCACATCCTCTGCCCGAGCAAGGTTAGATCTGATCAGTAACACATGACTGGCTCTGCATGCACAAGTGAAACCAAAAATATGCACGGCCTCCTTGTTCACCTGATCCCTCCTGCCTGACCTAGAGCGGAGCAGAACCACCAGGCAGGATTTATCCACAGGTTTATAAACCCCAAAGACAATAAAATTTAGATTCTCTTATTTCCTTCTGGGTTTTGGCCTTGGGCTGCTCGGAGTCTGGCTCATGTTCCAGCATTCCCGGGAGGTGCTGGGCAGGAAATCAAAGCCATTTGAAACATATTACTTACATGATGTTTTGAAAAAGGAAAGAGAATAATATTTCCTGAGGAACTCTGTGGCTCCCACCTGATCAGCTGGAAGCCGTGGCTTTGGAGAAACAGGGTTTTTGTGTGGCAATTTTTGACAGTCATTTGGTTTTTTCCTCCTTGGGGAGAATCACGACTCGCTGAAGCTCGTTTAGAGCAAACTTCACATTAGACAGTCTTGTCTAAGTGGCTTTTGATGCCATTTTACATGGCCACTCAAGGTCAACAAAGCAAACTAAGCAAGACCAATCCCTTCAGCTGTGAAATGCAGTGCTGGAGGAGGATGGTGGTGGGGGGAGAGAGCCTGACACGGAGCTGTGCAGGATTATTCAGCTGGAAGGGCACAGGTGAGGTGTGGACAGATAACACAAATTCAGGGCTATTTTGGGGGCTTTGGGCAACAGCTCCAAATGGTTTGTGACAAGCGGATACCTGGTGCCTCCCTCGCCCTAAAAACCACCAGAATAACACCAGCTCTGGGCTTGCTCTCGTGTTTTCTGTTGATCACAGAGGCTGAGGCTCAGCACCCAGCCCTGTTTGCCTTCACTTGGGCTGTTCTTCACTCCCCAAATGTCACTCACACCTCCCTCCATCCCTAACTGTGTGCTGCAGGCAGAGCCAGGGGGCTGTGGGTGTCTGGCTCCTGTGTCCCTTTGGGCTCCTGCTAACACCGAGCCCAGCTCTGGGTCAGGAAAAAGGGGAGAACAAG
>NC_031795.1:5505399-5511900 GCF_001522545.3 Parus major | reverse complement strand
GCAGGGTTTGAGGCAGGGTTTGTGGCACCCAGAGGGCTGAAGGGCAGCCTGGCTGTGTTCACCCCACTAACCCTGCAGTGCATCCCTGCTCAAGGCTGCCAGCACCATGGAGAACAGGATGCTTTGGGAATAAAAACCCCTCTCTGCCCATTCCTGGAGCTGCCCCACTCCTTCCTCACCTGTGCCCCCATTCTCCTCCCAGCTGGAAGGGCAGGAGCCGGATTGAAGCTGCAGAGAGCAGGAGGAGCAGGGCTGAGGCAGAGGGAGGATGGCAGAGCTGAGGAGCACAGAGGGGTCAGCGTGCACTGCCTGTGCCACAGCAACCCCAGCCTGGTTCCTGCCTCTGGGGGCCACAGCTTCATCCCTTTGATGGTTTCCTTGCTCCTGAAGCACAAAGCCCGGAGCAGAGCAGTGCTGTTAACAATGGCAGTGCCCAGAGAAGCACCGAGACACCTCTGAAATCAAACAGGAGCTGAAAGGGGGATTATTGCTGAACAGAGGGAAAGGACATCCCTGCTCCCTGGGGCTCTTCACTGCTGACAGATTAGAGAGGACAGGGATTGTGCCCTGAACTCTCCTTTTTCTGGGCAGGAGAGCCCCAGGAGCCTGAGTGCTCCCACCTTTTGAGGGCTGTATTTGAGGCCCCAGACCCCCAGCAATCGTCTCTTTGCAACAAGTGCTCCAAAAGGGAGCAGCTGTGCTCCCTCTCAGCATCCCCTGATCCCTGGAGCCCCCCAGATTAATTGTCTTTACCTCCTGCTTTTCTATTGAGCCCTCTCCTGCACTGGATTTCCTCAGTACTGTAGAAGAAAATCTTTTGGGCTCCTCATACATCATTTTCTATGTCTCAGTGCTGGTTTGAGCTGATTTAGGGCTGGTCTGTGCCTTGCAGGGTTGGCTCCAGGGTGTGCAGAGCCTTTCCTGGGGGCACAGAACGGGAAGGAGATTCCCTCTGGATGGGAAGGGGAGCTGGGCCTCCAGGAAAAGACAATGCTGCTGATTTAAAGCACCATCCAAAGCAATCCAACCTCAGCAGCCCAAATTTCATTCTAATGAATCCATCCCCGGAAGAATACTACTTAATTAATTAGCAGCTCATTTGCATGAGGTGGCATGTTATTAAAGTTCTGCTGCTGCAAGTAGGGCCGTGACAAGGTGTGAGCTGACAGCTTTTCAAATAAAAAGTCTTTTCAAGGAATGATCTCCCGAACTGGCAGCTTTGTTCTAAACGAGCCTCTCATGCAGTAATAAATTAAAGACATGGGGCTGCTGATTAGGCTCTGCATGGTGCCTCGGTACCATCCTCCCTGCTCCATCCTGCAGGAGCAGCTCTGCACGAGGCTGGAGGGAGAGGGAAATAAAGGCCTGGGGAAGGAAAGAACCCCTCCAGTGGCAATTTCTCTGAAGGGTTTGTCCTGCCAGGATGTCTGAGCTGCTGAAATCACCCCAGCCATTGGCTCCCTCCCCTCCAGAGCCCTGATCTGGAGTGAAGGTGTGTGTGAGGTTTGTCATTAACTTTCTCACAGACACATTGATGATTTAAAGGAGAGGAGGGGTTATTATTTCACCTGGATTCCAAGGGGAACACTCCCCACACACAGCCCAGTCCCACTCCTGCTGTTCCTGCCCGCAGGGAAAGCTTCCTGGGGCTGGGCTTCTCCCTTGGATGGGGACAGGGACAGGGATCCTGCTGGGGCCTGGCACACCTGAATTAACAAATTCAGATCCCAAATGTGGGGTGGGCTGGCTGAATGATCCTCAGAACCCCCCCAGTCCTCTGGGTTTAGTAATGAGCTGGAATTGGGTCCAACCCAGATGTCAGCAGGGAGTCCGGGCTGTACTGTACTCCCAGAATTTCACAGAGAGGCTCTTGGAAACTTTTGGGGTCATAATTTGCAGTTCCAGGTCTGGATTCCACCCTCCTGGAGGTTGCTGTGGGTGTCAGAGGAGGCAGGACCAGGAATTTCAAGCAGGCCATTACAAAAATAAACAAGTTCAGGCGGTTCCTGCTGCTCCTGGCCATGGAAATCCTCTCAGGAGCCTCTTCCAGCTCTTTCCAAAGAGCTTTGGGACCCTTCAGGCACCTGCAGATGTGGGAGAAGCTGCAGCTCTGGAGGAGATAATGAGTGGCCTTGCTGCAGGATCCAGGGTGAGGAATCAGTGCCCTCGTGCATGGACTTATTCAGCTGTTTTTTCTGGCATCAGGAATTCCATCATGAGTCAGGCTCCTGGAAACACCCCTAATGAAAACAGACAGGTAATTAAATCATGGAAAGTTCCTACAAAGAGGTTTGATGTCTTCTGCTGGGAGGGGCTGGAGGGGAATGTGGAGATACCCCAGCACCAGCCTGGCTGGGCAGAACTCCTGAGGAGAACTTTCCTACAGGAATTGTGCTGGGGCTCAGTGTCAGATTAGATCCTTGAGTGGCTCCTACACGGCACATCCCGGTGGCACAATGTGCTCTTTTGCTAATCTCTGGTGATAAAGCCCAGCTTAGCCCTGGGCTGCATTGTGGGGGTATTAGAGCTCAGCTCCCTGCACCCAGCACATCCTGCTCCTCCACCAGCGGCTGCCGATGGCCCTGAGAGCCAGGGATGAGTTTGGATTTGCAGATTATGTCATTAGGCACTTCTCAGGAGAGATTTGTAAACATCCAGCAGGAGGGAAGGGCTGGATGTGGCCCAGGCAGCTCCTGGGGTTGGTGTCTGAGTGTGGCAGGCTGTGGTGTGCCCTCCTGGGCTCTGCTGTCCCTCTGATCCCAATTTCCAGCTGGCTGAGGTGCCTCACACCCATCCCAACCCTGATTCCCTCTGTGCCCCTCTCCTGGACGCTCCCCGTGCCCATCACCCTGTCAGGAGGGGAAACAGGCAGGGACAGCGAGGGGACAGAACCAAACGGGACCCCTGGAGCCCAGCCCCATCCCTCTGCTCCCCTCTCCCCCATCACCTGGGTTTGGGATGAGCCCTGGGTTTGGGATGAGTCCTGGGTTTGGGATGAGCCCTGGGTTTGGGATGAGCCCTGGGTTTGGGATGAGTCCTGGGTTTGGGATGAGTCCCAGATTTGGGATGAGCCCTGGGTTTGGGATGAGCCCTGGATTTGGGATGAGCCCTGGATTTGGGATGAGCTCTGGATTTGGGATGAGCCCTGGGTTTNTTTGGGATGAGCTCTGGATTTGGGATGAGCCCTGGGTTTGGGATGAGCCCTGGATTTGGGATGAGCTCAGAGCTGGGGGGTTGGTCCCACGCCTCTGCTCCGGGGACAGCTCAGGAGTTGCCCCAGGAGGATGAGGATGCCCATACGTGAGGCAGAGGAATTATTTCCCTCTCCAAACGTCAACAAGAAGCTTCCTGCTGGGTGAGATGATCCCTTTCTTCTTCCTCGTCCACGGGAATCATCGCTCTTCTCTGACATCATCATTTGTTGCCATGGAAACCGAGCCCTGAGCGGGAGCTGCAGCGGAGCATCCTGGTGTGTCCTGGGTGTCCCCAGCCCTGGGCTGTGGGCAGGGGGCTCGGGGCACCTGGGGGCTCCACAGCGGCCCGGGGAGGGGGGCAGGGGCTCCGAGGTGCTGCTGTCCCCTTGTGCCAGAGTCCCTGAGAGCCCCAGGGCTGTCCCCTGGCCTTTGTGGGGACAGGAGGTGTCAGAGCAGCCAGCACCCCGTGCTGTGTCCCAGGATTCCCATTCCAAGCTCATTTGTGGGGACAGGAGGTGACAGAGCAGCCAGCACCCCGTGCTGTGTCCCAGGGTTCCCATTCCAAGCTCCTTTGGGGACAGGAGGTGACAGAGCAGCCAGCACCCCGTGCTGTGTCCCAGGATTCCCATTCCAAGCCCCGAGCCCCCGGCCAGGCTGGAGGAGCCATCGGGCACTCGGCGCCGTCTCCAACCCAGAGCTGCAATTCCCAGTTGGAATTGGTCTGCACCAGCCTTGTCCAGTGGTATCTCTCTTTATTAGCCCTGTCTGACCTCATTACTAGAAAGAAGCTCAATTTAACGAGCTGCCGGTGCCCTGAGGGAACTCTGGAAAACAGTTGTTTTTCACAAAGGCTGCTGATCCTTCATGTCCGGCGCTTCCATTCCCGTCTGCCCATTAATCAGGCATGGTGGTGGCCGTGGATCCCAGTGCTGCTGCCGTTTGTTCCTCGGGTCATTTTTGTCCCTGGTGCAGGCTGGTGGCTCCCAAAGCAGCGAGGGTGACTCGGGTGGCAGCACCCAGTAAGGCACTGGGCTCATACTGGTGTGAATCTGCCTCTAATTCCTGCCATTTCACTGTGATAATTCTAATTCTCACAGGTGGAATTAAAGCAGGATTTGACCTTCTGCCTTTTGGGGAGATTTTGCCTTCTGAAGATTCTGGGTTTTTGAGGCAGGCTTGGGCTGGCAGCTCAATCCTGCCAGAGGCTCCTGTGCCTGGCTGTGGGTGATCAACAGACCACTCACATTCCCACCTGATGTTCTTTTATAGCACTGAACGCTCGGGAGGGAGAGGGAAAAAGAGAGAAATCCAGGAAATAAATGCGTTTGTGTGTATCCAGCACGTCTGTACATGGCAGGAGGCACCGGGGCTCTTTCCAAGGGCAGGATTTATTCGGAGCAGGGAGCAGGGGAGTGTCTCTGCTCTCGGGGTGTGAAGATCTCCCGGTATTTCCAGCTGGGGTGGCTCATTTCTCAGCTAAATCATAAGATGCTTAGCAACCTGCTCTCTTACCTCCTGGGGACATGAACCAGAGAAAAGAGCCAGCCCTTTCTGTGCTCCATCCTGCCTCTTCCGAAGGTTCAGCTTTCGGTTTTTCCTGCCTTCTGCTCCATTTCGCAGCCGGGTGGGGATTCATGGGGCAGGAAAAGGGGCTGGGGCAGCACAGCCCGGGGTGCGGCTGGGGCAGATGGCATCTCTGGGATAAGAGCTTTTCCCAGGGCCTCGTTCCCTCTCCTGGATGGGCACTAGGTGTGTCCTGGCGCATTCCCGGCATATTCCCTGCACATTCCTGGCAATTCCCGGTGCATCCCGGCAATTCCCGGTGCATCCCGACCATTCCCGGTTTATCCCGACAATTCCCGGTTTATCCCGACAATTCCCGGCGTATTCCCTGCACATTCCCGGCAATTCCCAGCAATTCCCGGCACAGTCCCGGCACATTCCCGGCAATTCCCGGCACAGTCCCGGCACATTCCCGGCAATTCCCGGTGCATCCCAACAATTCCCGGCGCATCCCGACAATTCCCGGGGCATCCCGACAATTCCTGGCAATTCTTGGCAATTCCCGGCACGTTCCCGGCACATTCCCGGCAATTCCTGGCAATTCCCGGCACGTTCCCGGCACGTTCCAGGCACAGTCCCGGCACGTTCCCGGCAATTCCCGGCACATTCCCGGCAATTCCTGGCAATTCCCAGCACATTCCTGGCAATTCCCAGCACATTCCCGGCAATTCCCGGCTCATTCCCGGCTCCCTGGCCCAGCAGCGCAGTCACTGCGAGTCCTTGGCTCTCGCACACACCGCGTTGCCATCCAGCCGCTCTCCAAACACGCAAATCCTGGTGGGAAAGACAATGTAAAGAGTTTGTTTATCCTCCCCCCTTCCCCTCGCACAGCCCCCGAGGCCATCAATTATTAACTCTGGGAGGAGAAGGCGTTTCCTCAGCAGCAGCGCTGCTGGCAGGGATGGCGATTGTCACAGGCTGGGCAGGATCTCCTGCCCTGGAGGGATGCAGGGATGCTCGGAGCCCGAACAGAACCGACCGTGTGCTGCTGTGTCAGAGCTCTGCTCGCCCTCAGAACGGCCTGGGCTGGGCTGGCCTCACTGAATCCTGCAGGCAGGAAAGTGGCAGCAGCATCTCCAGCCTTCCAGCAGGGATGGTGCTCCAGGGGATTCCTCAGCAGGTGATGAAGATTGTCCAGGTGTTATTCTATAGGTGTCTAGAGACTTAAAAAATACCTCTGCAGTGTCTTGGCTTTGCTGCTGGCTGTAGAGTTTTGTGGCCTCCTTTCAGGTTTATTTCAGAGAGAATCTTAAAAGTTTACAATTTTCCTCCCCCCTGGATGGTCAATCATAGGTCAGTGGCGGTCTCTGTGCTCACCTTGCAACCACAAAACTCTCTCGTTATTTCTCCTGGATTAGCAAAATCCCAGTGGCTCTGGGGAGAAGGAACCTCTGCTCCAGCTCCTGCTCCCACACTCTGCCTGCTGCCTCTGCTCTGCCTCCGCTTCGGAGCTGAGATTTTTCAATTAATTCCTTTTCCTACCTTGTCCTCCTCCTCCCCTCACCCCAGAATGGACCCAGTGAGGTCCCCCTGACGTGTGTTTGCTCCCTGCAGGTCCGGGCTGATGGTCCCCCCCAGGGCGGCATCCAGTACGAGGTGGTGCCGGTGTTCAAGGACGGGAGCCCGGTGCTGCGGGACATGGCCTTCTCCATCGACCACAAGTACCTGTACGTCATGTCAGAGCGCCAGGTGAGTCCTGCTCCCCTTCCTGAGTGTCTGATCCTCTTCCTGAGTGTCTGCTCCC
>NC_031795.1:5503713-5504921 GCF_001522545.3 Parus major | reverse complement strand
CTGATCCCCTTCCTGAGTGTCTGCTCCCTCTCCTGAGTGTCTGCTCCCCTTCCTGAGTGTCTGCTCCCTCTCCTGAGTGTCTGATCCCCTTCCTGAGTGTCTGCTCCCCTCCCTGAGTGTCTGATCCCCTTCCTGAGTGTCTGCTCCCCTCTCCTGAGTGTCTGCTCCCTCTCCTGAGTGTCTGCTCCCCTGCCTGCTGCCCCCAGCTGCCTCAGGAATGTGCTCTGGGGCACACGGAGCTCAGTGCCGGGGTGGGGATGAGAGGTTGGAGCTGGGATTGTTCTGCCCCTGGGCAGAGATTGGCATCAGTGCTGGGGAGAGCTGTAGCTGCTTGTTCCTGGCTGGAAGTGATGGGAACTGAGCTGCTGGGGCTCTGAGCTGAAGGGATTCCAGGGCTGCAGTGAGGCTGGCAGGCTGAGGAGCTGCAAGGGTTTGTCTGGGAGCATCCTTGAGCACAGAATCCCAGAATCCCTGAGGCTGGAAAACCCCTCCAGGATCATTAATTCCATCCTGTGCCCAATCCCCACCTCGTCCCCAGCCCAGAGCACTGAGTGCCACATCCAGCATTCCCTGGATACCCCCAGGGATGGGCACCCCAAACCTCCCCGGGCAGCTCCAAGGCCTGACCGCCCTTTCTGGGAGCAAATTCCTCCTGGAATGGCTGAATTGCTGCTGGCTTTATTTCTCTCTGCCTTCCTCTGTTGGTTTAGCTGTTTCCCAGCGTGTTTGAAGGGGCTGCCAGCGAGTGCTGCTGCAGCACAGAGGGGGGACCAAGCCCCATTAACCCTGGTTCTGCTCTGTGCCAGCTCTGCTCCTGCCCCGGGGTGGTGCCCACCCCAAAAAAGCACAACCCAAGTGATTATGATGGGAATTGATGGCTGGCAGTCCACGGGGGGCTGCTGCTGGGGGAGCCAGAATGATGTCAATAATCTGTGGCCTTCTGTTCTCCTCTGAGGCACAGAGGGAGCCCCCAGCACTGAGATTTCTGGGCTCTCTGGCTCTGCTGAGCGATTTCCTGGCTGTTCCTCCCCACTCAGGGTAGCAGGGCTGGTGCCTGGTGGGTGCTGGAGGCAGGGGAGGGGCTGCACTGGGGGTGTCTGGGTGCTGTTCAATTGCTCTGTGAACCCCCTGGCCCCTGACAGCTTTTCCAGCTGCTCCGAGGTGCTGTGGGAGGTGTTGGGGTGGTCAGGGATGTGCTGTGGGAGGTG
>NC_031795.1:5483722-5503362 GCF_001522545.3 Parus major | reverse complement strand
CTGTGGGAGGTGTTGGGGTGGTCAGGGATGTTCTGTGGGAGGTGTTGGGGTGGTCAGGGATGTTCTGATGGAGGTGGAGAGCAGCTGGCAGCTCCCAGCTCCTCCCAGAGCCAGCAGAACTGTCCTTCTGACCCCCAGGAAGAGAAGAAAAAACTGACAAATCCTTTCCTTGGTTATTTAAAAGCGGGGAAGGAATGTTTTAGATCAGGGCAAAGTCTTCTCCCTGCTGAAAGGCTCAAGTGAGTGAATCCCTGAGGCTGAGGAAGGCATTTTGTGCTCCTTAGAGCCACTCAGGGATCCACACTTGCATGAGCAGCCCCAAATTTCAGCTCCCATCGCAGCTTGGGCTGGGATTCGATGGCAATAACGAGGATTTGCACAAATTTTGCAATTGAATTAATTTATTCAAATGTCAATGCTTGGTCACTTTGTGCAGGAGCCACGTGCTGCCCGTGCCCCCACCAGGGAGGAAACGACCCAGTGTGGATCTCAAACAGTTGAGGAACTGTTTTCATTAGGAACAAAATCCGGGGGGAATGCCTCTAACTCATCTTTTATGAGGCAAGAGCGTCTTAATATTCATCAAAGCACTAATTTGCTTAATTGTGAAACAAAAAGATGTGAAGAGAATTAGCAAATAATAGAATATTCCTGGAACATTAATTCCATTTTCAGCCACGGCTCTGCCCTGGGGAGACTGCAGGAGCTGGGGGCTGTTGCCTCTCATTCCTTGCAGGATTTGCCACAGGATTTGCCTTTTGCCCTGGCAGCAATGCGTGCTCTGGGTCCCAAAATCCCAGCATCCGATGCAGATGGATCTTGTCAGCTCCTGTGACCCCAGTGCCCCCATCCTGGCAGTGTGATAGTTCAGCAAAGTGCAGCCAGGAATATATTTTCCCCCTGGTTGTCTATAAAGGAGGCTGATGGTTGAAAAGGGTCAGCAGCGAGAGGAGGAGAGAGGTCCAGCAGCTCCAGAGGGCTGAGGCTGTGCATGGTGGGAGGTGCCCTCAGAAGGGCTGAGAATGTACAGCAAAAAAACGTCCTCTGAAGGCTGGAACCTGAGAAAAACTGAAATTCTGCCACAGTAAAATGCCACAGAGAGCAGCTGCTCCCAGCAGGGATGTGCTGGTGGCAGGAGGATGGTCCAGAGCGGGGATGTGAATATCTGCAGAGCCAGAAACAGGCCAGTGCCCCTGCCAGAACACACTGAGCTGGGGTTTTGTGGAATTTACCTGAGGAAGGTGCTCCCCAACAGAGCTGGGGGCATCTCCTGAGCTCCTCTGGGCCTGGGGAGCGGAGCTGTGGGGATGCTTCCACCAAGGATGGAGCTCCTGGGCACAGAGCCCACCTCCCTTCCGTGCAGGAGCAGCTTTGTGCTGAAATGCAGGGAAAAGAGCCTCTCCCTGCTCAGATCTGGAGCTGTGCTCGTAGGCACAGCCCTTCCCCGCTCCCCTGGCTCCTGTCCCAGCCCTGTCTGTGCTTTGCTCCAGTTTTTTCCTCCCCCTTTTTTTGAGCTCTCCCTGAGCCTTTCATGTCTCGCTGCCAGCTCCTTCCAAAGCAGAATATTTGACATTTGATTTCACTCCCACAAAGCACAGAAGCAACAGTTGCACAGCCCGATCTGGGGGAGAGAGGAATAAAGAAACTTTGCTTCCAGGCACTCGGAGCTCTTGAACTGCTGGGTTCAAGGGTGGTTTTTAGGAGCTCGCCCAGGTTCCCTTCCCACAGCACCTGGTTTCAAACACTCAGAGGGGAGAAGAGAAGTGGTTCTGGCCCTGTTTGAAGCAGGAATTTATTTCTCAGTGTTGGTGGAGAAAACAAAGCCCATTTCTGCACAGAGGCTGAGCAAGGCTGGGGAGAGCAGGATGGAGATGGAGATGATGGAGATGATGGAGATGGAGATGATGGAGATAGAGATGATGGAGATGATGGAGATGATGGAGATGATGGAGATGGACATGGATGGCACTGCAGGAGCTCTGTGGGCTTCCAGGGTGGGAATAGCAGCGGGTCTGCTGGGTGCTGGCAGAGTTACTCTCCCCAAAATCCCAGTTTTTGGGTCCTATCCCCAAATTCACCATGGGTTCTGTGTTGGGGGACCTCAGCCCAGTGAGAGCTGCCTCATTTCCCACAGACAAATTCAATTAACAGTTTCTACCAGGAAAAAAAACAACCAAAACCCACAAAAAACCCGACAAAAAATAAAATATTGAAGCAGAATTGGTCCCATTGCTCCTCTGCACAGCCCACCCTGGCAGGGCTGCTGGCCATTATGTAACCAGCAGCAAAACTGGGGCCAAAGATTTTCGCAGCTCTCGACAGAAGAACGAGTTTGGCTATTTTTAAGCCAGGAGTGAGAGGAGCTCAATCAATCCCAGGGCAGGGATTGGCGGCTCCAAAAGATTTCACCACCTAATCAAGGGCTGCAAACGTGGAATTTAAATCAGCAGGATCGGAAATACTCGCTGGAAGGGATATCTTTGTGGTGAGGAAAACATCCCAGGAGGGCCTTCCCAGCTCGTGATCCCTCAGCTCTTTGTGCTCCTCAGCCCTGGGGGAGATGCTGAGGGGAGAGGCAGCACCTTCCTCACCAAAATTCAGCTTCCATGAGCATCCTTCGCAATTCCCGCACCTCTCACGGCTCGGGAGCCCAGCTGGGGTCACTCCCTGGTTCATTCAGCCACAGGGGATGATTTCCCTCTGTATTTATGAGGAATGTAGCAGAGCATCCTCCTGCTCTGGCTGGGAACCTCAGCATTGCCCAGGTAGAGACAAGACCCCGAAATCCCCCCGTGAACACCAATTAACCCAGCAGAGCTGGGAGGGATCCTCTGCTGCCCCAGGGAGCGCTGGATGTGCCCATCCCAGGAGAATCTCGGCTTTGCAGGGCACAGTTCTGTGTTCTTCGATAAAATCAGGGAACCACAGAATGCTTTGGGTTGGGAGGGACCTCAAAACTCATCTCACCCCACCCCAGGTGGCTCCAAGCCCCATCCACCCTGGCTGTGAGCTCAGCAGGGATGGGGCAGCCACAGCTCCTCCTTATTTATTCCTTTTTTTGCTTTTCCACCGACTGAATTCCCCCCTCCCTCTCCACATCCATCACTGTGGCTTTGGGTAAGGAAATTGTCTTTTAGCCTGCTCTGGGAGCAGTGAAATATTTGCTTTGTGAGTGCCCCTGTGCCAGGAGCTCTCCTGGGATAATTTGTTGTGCATTCCCCTGTCCTGTTAACCCCGAGAGGTTTCAGTCCTGTGCAAACTGCTCTGGACTGAACTTTCTGGATGCTGAGTGAGGGGGAGGCAGATGGGAGCTGCCTGGATGATTTAGGGGAGGTTGGGACCGGAGTGAGGGCTGAGAAAAACAGGGAGCCCATCAGTCCTGGAGCAGCAGGGCTGTAAATACTGATGGTGTCCTGAAAAGAACTGAGAAAACATGATAAAAAATGCAAGAGATGTGGATAAAAGGGTCTGGAGTCATCAAGAGGGAAAAAATGAACTGATTAAATTTTTAACTACATTATCTGCTAGTTGAACAGCCAGTTAGCTGGACATAATCTCAGCAAACTTTCAACACTGGCACAGGGAAAAGGGCTCGGCTGAATCCCACCAGAGGTGTCCAAAACCTGCCTCCCATGGCTCCTGCAGCTGCTCCTCCTGTGCCCATGGGATGGGGACAGAGATCGGGATGGGGACAGAGATCGGGATGGGGATTGAGAGATTGGGATGGGGACAGAGAGATCGGGATGGGGACAGAGATCGGGATGGGGACAGAGAGATCGGGATGGGGACAGAGATCGGGATGGGGACAGAGGGAGATCAGGATGGGGACAGAGAGATCGGGATGGGGATTGAGAGATTGGGATGGGGATTGAGAGATTGGGATGGGGACAGAGAGATCAGGATGGGGACAGAGAGATTGGGATGGGGACCGAGATCGGGATGGGGACAGAGAGATCGGGATGGGGACAGAGAGATCGGGATGGGGACAGAGAGATCGGGATGGGGACAGCATCCCCTGGAGCAAGGGCTGGCCCTGGGCTGTTTGCACAGCCCCTCTCCCAGGCACCTGCTCCTCCTCCACCCTCCCCAAATTCCTATCTCAACACATCCATTATCCCCCTCCTTCCCCGCGGCCAGTTAGGAATAATTAAGAGATCCCGTTCAAAACTTGTCGGAGCTCATTAACAATACCTCCCTAAGAAGGAGGATGTGTTAATTACCATCAATTGACCAAGAAGCCGCAGCCCGGGCAGGTGGGACAACCTGCTGGCTCTGCTCTCCTGCTGCCAGCACATTTGTCAGGCGGGCAGAATCTGCTGGGGCTCAGCTGCTTCCAGTGCCTCCCCCAGCCCGCTGGGACCTCTGTCCCCACACAAAATCCATGTGGGCAGCTCAGGGCAGACACCTTTTTGAGCTGAGGAATCCTTGATGAATAAACTTTCCGAAGGAGCGGTGGAAACGCCGCGGTGTGAGCTGGGGGTCAGTGGGTTTGTTTTTCCTGGATGAGTTATAGCTCAGACATTGCTCGTGTGGTTGTTCCTTTTAAGTGCTGGCTGCCTTTGCCTGCGGTTTGTTTGTTTTGCTTTGGTTTTTCTTTGTATTAGGGCTGTTTCTTCCCCTGCCAGTCACAGCCACAGGGTTCCCATGTGTTTGCCTCGGTTTTTGCTTCCCTTTCCAATTCCTCCTCTTCCACAGACCCATTGTTTCATTTCCAGCCCAGCCACCGCAGTCCTGAGGCATTTCTAGAATTTCCCTTACGTTCACGAGTGCAGAGCCTCAGCTCCCTGGTGCTGAGGGCTTTGTGAAGGGACTTGAGACACCCTCAGGAGCTGGGGCAGGTCTGATCTCCCCCCAGGTTTGATCCCACCACCCTTTCTCCATCCCGAAAGAAGCTGAGTTCACAGATTCCCAGGATTTTTTGGGTTGGAAAGGACCTTAAAGCTCACCCACCTCCACCCCCTGTCATGGGCAGGAACACCTTCCACTAGCCCAGGCTGTCCAGAGCCTCCTGCAGCTCTGTGGGTGATGCTGATGCTCCAGGCTGGCTTTGGAATGCTGCAGGATTTCCTGTCTGGATGGACAGACAGAGCCAGCTCCTCCTCACCAGAGCAGCAGAAGCAGAGCCGTGTTCCCAGGAGGAGAGATCTGAAATGTCACACTCAGTGCTCTGAAATTTAAAAGCAAATTTGGATTCCTGTTCCTCTTTAAACTTGCCCCATTCCCCTGCTCCTGGAATAGTTTTTCTCCCCAGATGAGTTTGGCCGACACTGAGCCGGGAATTGCTCACATCAGGCACCAAGAGAAAGGAAACATAACTCAAAATATGCTGAGGGGAGCTCTGAAATTGCACAAATTATTCTATTTTATCCTTTAATTAGTTTGAATTAGCAGTGGGAATAGATGCATAAAATGATCCAGTGAAGGGTGAAATGGAAAAAGGGCTGCAGTGTGGAGTCTCACTTTATTATTGTGGGGTTTGTGCAGACGATGTGCAGGAGCTGGATCTTGTCCCTGTGAGGACTCCCTCATCCCTGGGACTGTTTGTCTCACCCCTGGCAGTGTTTGTCTCATCCCTGGCAGTGTTTGTCTCATCCCTGGCAGTGTTTGTCTCATCCCTGGCAGTGTTTGTCTCATCCCTGGCAGTGTCCCAGGCCAGGCTGGACAGGGCTGCAGCAGCCTGGGACAGTGGAGGTGTCCCTGCCATGGCAGGGGTGGCACTGGCTGGGATTTGAGATCCTTCCCAAGCCAAACCATTCCTGGTTTAGGACAGGTTCAAGCTCTGTCCCCTGTGCTTCCCTTGGATCAGGCTTTTCCCATCTCCTCAAGATCTTGGGACAATGTGGCACCTTTCTGCTGGCTGTGAGGGCAGGAGCAGCAGCTGAGAGCCAGCACTGACCTCTCCAGCTTCCAGCTCCTGCTCAGACTGACTCTGAGGCCCAAAGGAGCAGAAGGATTTAAGGGAGTTCAAATCCACACTGCCTCTTAAACCATGAGCATCTTTTGTCTTTTTCTGCTTTTCCCCTGAAGGTCCTGAAAAATTCCCCCAGGTGAGGTGGAACTCGACTCAAGCTCCTGCAGGTTCCAGATAGGTTGAAAATGATGGATGTGCCCCAGGGAAAGTGGCTGGAATGGTCTTGCAAGCTGGGAGTAAATACAAAAGTTAGGGCTGGTTGTAAGGCAGAAAAAAACCAACTTTTTGTGAGGTTTGCTCTTGCTCTCCCTCCTCCTCCTCTGGAAAAATATTTCCCATTCTAACTTTGCTGTGGCAAACAATACTGGTGTTTTCTGGAGGGAGGTGCACGGATTCCTCAGGGATGCTCCTGGAGGGCACATTCAGCATCCAAAGGGAAACACTGAGCACCAAACCAGGGTCAGATCCTGCCTGTCTGAACAAGAACCCCCCAGCCTCGGGTGTCCTCCTGCCCCATCCCTGCCCCGAGGAGCCCCTTGGTGACTGTGGCATTTCTGGCTGATGCTGGGGAGGGGAAGGAGCTCCATCAATAATCCTGTATTTATTTGAGCAGCGAGCAGGAATGTGCCTGGCAGACTAAACACTGCCTGCTCCCCCTGCCCCAGCCCTGCCCAGAGTGCTGGGGCCAGACAGAGATGGGGAGCAGCAAGCCTGGCCTGGAGCTTTCTGTGTGGGTGTTAAAGAAATTATTTTTATTGTAATCAAGCTTGGAGCGTGCTGCTCACACTGGGGGATTGTTGTTTTTCCTCTTTATTTTCCCTCTGCCTTTTCCAGAGGTTTCTGTGCAGCAACCCCCACCAGCCTGTGAATGTTTTGCTCTCCACTCCCAGATTTATCCTGCCTGTGAGATGGAGCAGCAGTGGCACTTTTTAGACCAGGATTGAGGCATAGAGATGCTGTGTGACACAGGAAACCTGGGAACCCCCCCAGATCCTCAGATCCCAAGGGCCATTCTTCACTCCACCGCTGTCCAGGTCGATGCTCCAACGAGGAGAACGAGGGAAGAAAATGCACTGGGTGTGCTTTGCAGTGCCAGATTGTTCATAAAGACCCATCCACCCACCTTCCCAACCCCTGTGGACCCCGAGGAGCGAACCTTTAGAACGGATAAATGCCAGGAAAAGTTGATTCCAGGTCACAAAATCCCCTTGGAAGCCGCAGCAAACGCCGCAGTGCCCGTCCCCGAGGGGGCTGCTCCTGGCAGGGCACAGAGGTGTGCTGGGCTCTGGGCTGGCTCCTGGGGAGCTGTGGGAGCTCCATCCCTCCCTGCAGAGCAGCTGGACGTGGCTGTAGCCAGGGGCGTTTCTGCAGGCTTGGCTGAGCAATGGGCTGATCCTTCCTGGCAGCCCTGCAGGTGCAGAGCGCTGTTGGTGTGAGCTGCCAAGCTACACCTGGGAATATTTATAGAGCCTGGGCTCCTCTTCTCCCCGCCCTGGGAGCTTCCTCTCATTCCTCCAAACCTCCTTGAACTCTGGAAGAGCCAAACTTCTGGGTTTGACAGTGGGAAAAAGCAGAGCTCAAGGCGGGGTTTTGCTGTTCCTGCCTCGGAGCCCAAATTTCACGGAGCATCCCCAGGGCTCGGTCCCTTCCCAAGAACAGCATCCCTCATTGCAGCTGCAGACAAATTGTTTATAACAACCTGCAGGGCAGAGAGTCTGGGTTAAAGCTGTGCTGAGGGCTCATCCAGCAGCTTTGTGCTGGGTTTGGAAAGGGAGCACAGACTCCCCCAGCCTCCCGTGCTGCCAGGACTGAGCACCTTTGGTAGGGATGAATGAGGAGTGCTGGGGGTGTCTCATTCCAGAGGCAGGGGAAGGTTTGGGGTTTGGGAGGATGGATGGCTGTCCCTGCAGCCCAGAGGCTGCTCAGCTGCAGAGGAGTTGGCACAGGGGTTCTGGAACGTGCTGGAAGCTGACACACTGCTTTATCTGCCCTTCAGATTGTTATAAACAGCTCACCACAGTGGGGTTGGCCAATCAATAAAGCAATTTATTAATTCATTGATAAGGGATGGCAAAGCAGCACTGGGGACACGAGGAATCTCTGCTCCACCAACACATCCCCTTGCCCCTGGTCCCTGCCCCTTTCATGGGCAGTTTCTTGTTGGGCTGTGCCTTCTGTGCTGGGGTACAAGTCCAGGTGAGCCTGAACAGTTCACAACAAAGGGATTAATAATGAAATACTATCTTTTATAATAAAAAAAATAACAAAATCTTATCTTTTCCTTTCTCTCATGTCCACGTTTTACTTTGAGATCAGTATTCCTGTTTGTACTGATGCCATGCTGTGTTTCCATAATGACACGAGTCACTGTGGAGCATCTCACAAGGTGGAGCAAAATATTGCTCCAGATGTGCATTGCTGAGGTCAGAGAGGAGGAGGAGAAGGAGGAAGGATTTCAGGGAGCTGTTTCTCACACTGCACTGAGTCTGGATGGCTTTGGGGGTATTTTAAGCCACGAGCACAGTGCTGAAGTGCCAGCAGCAGCAGTGACACGTTGCCTCCTCCCTGGCTCCACTTCAGAGCGTGCCTCTCCAGCTTCTCTTGCAGCACATATTTATCTGCTCCCTGCCCTTCTGGCTGTTTGATTTGTGCTCCTGATCCCTTTCCAGGCGAGGCTGAGTGCGTGGGGCTGCAGGAGAGCACGCTGGCAGGGCGCCAGAGATGCTTTCAGATAACTGAGTTCAGAGCCCCTCTAGGAATCCCATTCCAGCAGGGAACAGGGAGGTTTGGATGGGAGGGTCCCTCAGCTGCTGTGGTGGGTGCTGGTGGGCTCAGATGAGCTTTAAGGTCCTTTCCAACCCAAGCCATTCCAGGCTGCCCTGATTCAAAGACCCTCAGGGACGGGGATGTGTGTTAGGAACAGCCTCAAGCCCCTGTTCCAGCACCACATCAAAACCAGACCGGCCAAAATCCCTGGAGATCTTGGGCAGGATTTGCTGCCTGCCTGGCTGGGCAGTGTCTGGAGCTGCTCCTGGCATTTCTCCTGTGGGGAGAAATTCCCAGCCTTGCTGGAGCAAGGACAGCCCTCAGCACTGGGACCAGGAACGAGGTTTCCTTCACCTCCTGCAGTCGTTTTGGGCTTTTCTCCATCCATTGAAGCCACTCAGAGCTGTCAGTGCCTTGGGTGCTGTTAATACCTCACTAAGAACTGGATTCTAAGTATTTTTATTTTTATTTTCTTTGTGGAAGGCCGGGGTTTAACAAACAAACCCTCCCTGCGTGGCTGGGCCTTGCTGAGAGCGAGCAGACAGCGCTGCCCACAAAAACAATTTGCTCAAAATCCATCCAAAAAGAGCTGACCACACTTTTATTTGGAGAAGCTGTGCCAGAAACAGCATTCCCGTGCCTGCAGAGAGGAGAGTGCAGGCTCACTTAATCAAAAACAAGCTGGATTTTTCCATTTTTGGTGGCCTGGGATCCAGCTCGTCCCGGGCACCTTGTCCAAGCAGGATGCTGGAGGAAATGTTGGATTTGTAGGAGAAATCTCCCTGTGAGGCTGCAGCAAGGGACTGGGGGCTGGGTTTAGGCTTTGTTTGGGTGATGCAGAGGATGCAGCAGTCCAGAACAGCCAGATCCCACCCAAAAAGGACCTTGAGCCTTCGGAGTGAGTGAGGGGATCACAGAATCACCAAATTCCCTGAGCTGGGAGGCACCCACAAGGATCTGAGTCCTGCACAGGATACACCAAAATCCCACCCTGTGCCAGAGCAGTGTCCAAATGCTGAGTTTTGGTTGTTTTAGGGGTATTTGAAGCCAGGAGCAGCACTTGAAGCTGCAGCACCAGAAGAAATGGCTCATTGTCCCTGCCCTCCCCTTCAGAGGGTGCTGCTGGAGGTGTCCAGGGCTGGGGTGACTGGTTTGGGTCTGTGCCTGTCCTGGCAGGGAGAGCAGAGAGAGCCCCCAGAGCAGCCCCCAGAGCAGCCCCATGGTGTCTGTGGGGCTGGAGAACAGCCCTGCTCATCCAGCTGGACTGGCCAGGGCCAGGGCCAGGGGCAGGAGAGGGGACAATGGCCCTGAGATCCCAGCTGGCCATCACCCATCCTTCCCCAGGCCACTGGCCACAAATTCTCCCGCTGTGGGTCAGCTCAAGATGGAGGCTCGAGGCAGGGGCAGGGTTTGATGTGGGTTTTGTGCTCTGTGTGTCACCCTGGGCAGCTCAGGGTGGGTGACAAGGGGGACAGGAGGCTCCTCCCGAGCTGTTATTGTCTTTGGGTGCAGGGTGAGATGTGTAGGCTGCAGGCCAGGCTGTGTAAATCTCGTTAGAAAGCCATTCCCAGCTAATGAAACCCTGGGAGAGAGGGATTTGGCTTCCCAGCCCTCAGCCTTGCAGCTGAGGCTGGAATAAATCCATCTCCAGTTGTGTGTGGGCTGCTCTGCCCTCTCCCCCAGCACGGGGGTGTTTCACTGGGGGAGCAGCCCCAGCTCAGCATCTCCACCCCAATAATTTCAGGTGATAATTATCTTCTCTTTTAAAAAAACACAAAAAATAAACAAAACCACCAAACAAACAAACAAAAAAACCAACCCCAACCCCAAAAAAACCCCTTCCACACAAAGAAACCTCACCTGGCCTTTAATCCTTGTGCAGGAAGGGAGAGCAGCCATGTAAATAATTCTGCCTCCCCCTGCAGCCTGCTGGGCTCTGGGTTTTAATTCCAGGGGCCAGAGCTGTTAAGGAAAGCTGTTGAAAGGAGGGATCTGAGATAAATTCACCTCATCTGGGCCTGTTTGTGTAGGCTGGGATGTGCCTGCCACAGCCACGGATCCCACTCGGGGTCATGTTTGTTTGGCTGTGCCTTTATTGCTCTGAGTGTGAATTTAGCAGCTCCTACCGGGTGAAATACGATTGTCTTTGTGCTCCACGGCCAGGCTGGGCTTTGCTGAGGTTCTGAGAGCAGCTGCTGCAATATTTGGGTTTATTAACACACAGCCCTGGGCTTTGGCTGCTGGATTTGTGCCCAGATTTGTCCCTTCCCTGCAGGTTTGGGGTGATTTGGACACCCAGGGCTGGCTGCCATCCCCATCCCTGCAGAGATCCGTGATCCCTCCTGCCCCATCCTTGTGCTGGGCCTTCTCTTCGCTGCAGGCACTGAGGCAGGGATTGCTCTGCTCTCTGCTTTTCCTTGATTTATCTGGTTTTTCCTCACCTCTCTTCCCTTTCTCACCTATATTTATCTAAATATCCATATATCTATCTCCCTATCTGTTTAGCCAACAGCTGAGATGCAAATCCAGCAGTGCAGAGGCATCCAGGCCCATCTGGGACAGCACTGGCTGCTGGAAATATTTCCATAGTTTTGCATTCCCTTTCCCCTGCCCACCCCAAAGAACACAGGAGTATCCTGTCTGTGCAGTGAAGTCTCTGAAGGCTTGAACAATATTTCTTTTCTGCCTCTAACTAATCTTTTTTTAATGCTTGACAGCCTCATGTTCTGTAATTTAATGCATTTTATTTAGAAAATAACATTTAGCGCCACTTTGGATTTCCAATTATTCTTCAATCGGACTTTGAGGGCCTGATGTCTTTGTCACTTGGATGTGTGCAAGAGATGGCAACATCAGAGCAGACAACAGCAAATTATTTCCACTACTGATTACTAGGCTTGGGAGGAAAATATGCAGGGACATATTTAGTCTCAGCATAAATGTATGAAAATGAGTTAAAGCATTGCACCAGCAGCAGCTCTGCGCCGTGGCTCGGCGCGGGTGGGAAGAGCCAGCCTGGCTCATCCTGAAGGATCCAGGGAATCTTTGGGAGGAAGGGAAGGCAGAAAAGCTCCAGGGAATGGAGCTGCAGTGATCCCAGCTGGATCTGTCTGTGGGGCTCTGGTGGCAGGAGGAAAAGCCGCCCCAGTAAATCCATTAAAAGCCCCCAAAGAAGTGGTTGCCAAAGGAGGAGCTGCCTGCTCCCACCTCGAGGGTGCCCTTGGTGCCCAGAGGGGACACAGGGCTCGATCTGGAGCTGGCAGGGCAGGTTCAGGATGGAAATTTAGGAAAAGGTTCTTCCTCCACAGGCTGCTGGAGCACTGCCCAGGCTCCCCAAGGAATTGGGCCCTGAGGCTGCCAGAGCTCCAGGAGAATTTGGAAAACTCTCCCAGGGTGGGATTTTGGGGTGTCAGTGCAGGGCCAGGGCTTGGAATTGATCCTTGTGGGTCCCTTCAGCTCAGGATATTCCAGGATTCTCTGATCCTTTTCCTGCCTCTACAAACTGCTGGTGAGGCTCCTCCTGCACTGCCTGCAGTGCCCAGGGAATTCCACAGCCTGGGAATCCAGAGTAGCAGGATACCCCTGCTGGTCTAAATGTGCTCTTGGAGTCCAAACCATCCCTTCAGGGCTCCTTTTAGCCTTGAGACGAGTCTGGCACCTTATCACAGGGCGAGATGCCCAAGGCTACCATGAGCAGGGCCAGCCCAGCTGGGAAAAGCAAAAAAGCCTCTTCAGAGAAGGAAATTGGGAGAATCCAATGAACATTCCAGGCTCCAACGCGAACAGCGCATTAAACTTCAGCCCAAACTGATTTGGTGTGCATGGGGCAGGGGGAGAATCACCTCAGAATGATCAAACCTTGTGTTCTGACAGATCTTTGTGTCCCTGGGTTTGCTGTGGCTCTTGGTGTCCCCTGAGATGTTGTCCTTGCTCCTCACTGAGGAGCCTGTGTGTGGTGACAGACCCATGTGTGGTGACAGACCCATGTGTGGTGACAGACCCATGTCCTGCACCCACCGTGGCACCCTGGGCTCCTCCCCTGGGGAAAAGGGCTCAGAGCTCCTTTTCCTTCACAACTGGAGGGTTTGGGATCTGCTCATTCCTCACACTGGCGGTCAGGTTCCTAAATTATTTGTGACAGCCGCATGTAATGATATACAAATGGGAAAGTGATGGAGTAGCAGAAAATTGACTGGCAAGGACAGCGTGATGGAGTTGGAGAGCAATCCCTGCTAAAAAGCCGTGGAGACTGCGGAGTGTTCCTGGAGCAAACACGAAGCAGGGCCCTCGCCAGGCTGTGGAAGCAGCAATGATACCACTCTGTGACCTTTAAAGCTGCTCAGGGCACTCAAAGGCTTTGCATTTCCAAGGCTCTGTAAAATTACACAAACTGGCCATGCCTGGGATGTTCCTCCCAGGTTTCTGCAGTGTTTGAACAATTTGAAGAACCCTGAATGGTTCAGAATTGGGGAACTGAGGGTTGCTCGTGTTCCTGCCCCGTGTGCAGCTGATTTTTGTGGCTGTGGAGAAGATCTGAGCAGGGTCTGGGGTGGCTGTGCTGAATCTCCCCAGCATCGCCACAGAGCTCACTTGGAAAGGCAGCGTCCCATGGGATGTGGGATGTAGGGATGACAGCTCTGCCAGCCAGCATTCATAGAATCCTAGAGTATGGAAGGGACCCACAAGGATCATCCAGTCCAAATCCTGCACAGACACCCCAAAATCCCACCCTGGGCAGCCCTGGAGCACTGTCCAAGCTCTCCTGGAGCTCTGGCAGCCTCGGGGCTGTGCCCATTCCTGGCAGCCTGGGCAGTGCCAGCTCTGTCACCCACTCTGGGATGAGGGATGGTGTTCTGGAAAAGCAGGCAGAGGGAAACGGGCACTGAAGGAGCCAGAGGGGCCGGGTGGCATCATTTGGAGCCCGGCCCCTTGTCAGGGCAGAGCTGCTGCTGGATAACGCTGTCAGTCACGCGCTGCGCGGGGCACGGCCGAGGCTGGGCCATTGAAACCATGCCTGCGTGTGCCAAGAAAACAAACAGAAAGGGCCAGTCAAAGCTTTTCAGTGTCACTGACACCCTCGGACGTGCCAGAGCCGGGAACAAAGGCGGCATTGAGGCACGGCACAGCCTGGGAGGCTGCTGGGAGCAGGCAGATGTGGGGCTGTGCCCACCCTGCTGCGCCGCGGCCGCTGGGACGCGCGGGGCCCCCGCAAGGAGGGTGGCAGGACACGGCCTGGGCTCGCTCCTCGGCAAGGAGGGCAAACAAAGCTCGGCCTCCACGTCCCCCCTGTGTGCCAGGGGTGGCAGGTGGCCAGGGGGTTCTGTAGGGGCAGCAGAACATTCCTGCTCCCTGCCAGGCACGAGGCAAAGGCAGCTGCAGCTCTGCCCCCGAGGTGGCAGGGGATGGGTGGCTTTGGGACGCTGGGCAGGACACGGAGTGTGCCAGAGATTTGGGCACACTTTGCCCCTGTGCCCTCCAGGCAGGGCCCTGCAGCCCATCAGGCTCTGGGCAGCCTGAGGATGGGCACAGGCACCGCTCCGGGCAGTGCCACCCCCCTGCTGCGCCTCACCCAAAATCTGAGGATTGCATTTCCTCGCTGCTGGCAGCAGCTGTGCCCTGCTGGGGACACAGGGCCTGTTCCTGCAGCTCCTCTGTGATCCCCGGGCACGCCAGGAATGCACTGCGGGGACACCGAGTGCTGGGGACCGCCAGGTGCCACCCGGGCATGGGGCTTTGCTCCAACACAGGAAAGCAAGGGTTAAACTCAGGGCCCCTCTGGAGAGAGGGAAATAACCCGAGGGACCCCGGGGTCCCTCGCTGTGCTCCAGCTGCCTCCCGTGCATGTGCTGCTCATTTTTCATACTGAACACAGCTGCTGCCAGCAGCTCTGTCCTAGCCCTGTTCCTGCCAGTTTTATGAGCAAAGAATAAAGAGGGGGAGCACATAAAGCCCCGAGGTTCATTTGCCAGTTGTCAGCCTGGACTGAGCCACCCCAGGCACCTTCCATCAGCAGCGTTCTTTATTCACCCCCACAAGCTGCTCTCCCTTTTGGAGGGAGGGACCTGCTGATGCTCAGTGTTTTTATCAAGGTTTGGGCCCTGATTAGCTGGGTGGGATGGGAGGAGCTGCCTTCCCTGGGGTCTCTCCTGGGGTGAAGGTGTTGCTGTGCTGAGATCGATGCTGAGCAGAGCCCTCTTCCTTCAGCTGGGCAATCAGGGGCTCTCAGAGAGGGGGAAGAGGGGGCACACGAGGAGTGGGACTATTAAACCCATCCCTTGCCAGCCACCCTGAGGAGAAATGCCCTTGGAGCAGCTGCTCCAGCACTGGCTTCCAGCAGGAAGGCAGCTGAGGCAAGGGAAGATCCCCTTGAAGGGGGATTTGCCCCCAGTGGGAGATTTGCAGCTGAAAAACCATGGATCAATCTGGATCCAGAAGTGATGGTTCCATGTCTTCCACGTGGCAGAAAGAAGACCCTTGTGGGTCCTGTGCCCTGCTCCCTGCCAGAGGCAGGAGACAGAGCAGGTCATGGATCCACCAGCTCTTCTCCTGGTTTTTGGCTTTCCCAATTTGTCCTTCATGAACTGATCCCTGCAAGTCTGCTCAATGCCATCCACTTGCAGCCTCCTGGGCTTGATTGATGATTGCCCTTGTTCCCAGCCTCACTGGGAGCTCAGGGCTACCAGTTCCCACAAAGTCAGTTAATTTTGTCCTCTCCAATCCCTTCCAAGCCCAGAGCTTTTCCTGGAGCTGCTCTGTAGGTAGGCTCAGCAGCAGTCTGCAGGATCCCCCTCGCAGTCTGTTGGGTCTGTTGCTGTACTGACGCCAGTGATATTTATGGAAATATATGCAGAAGTTCCTCAGGCTCTGGTGGAGCAGAAATAGTTTCATGGCATTATTTGCCCAAAACGCCACCGTTCTGAGCGCTGGATCCGGACAGTGAGAAGCTGATGTCAAAGCAAGTGTTTGCAGCAGGAGCTGATGTGGCTTCCAGGGACGAGTGCCTTGGCGTTGCAGCGCTGGGAGCATTAATGCAGCAGTTCTGGAGCCTGTGTGGAAGCTCTGGGCTTGTCTCAGCCCTGCCTTCCATCAGAGCAGCTCCACAGCCCCAGAGCTGCTCTCTGATTGCACATCTCCCATGCAGCACAACAGCAGCCCAAGAACAGCAGGTAAAGATCAAAGCCAAACCCTTTACCCGAACTTCTCTGGCTACAAAAACCACCCCAGCTCTTATTTCTCGCAAAGGGAGGCCTCGGTTGCTGCTCCTGCTTTCCCAGGGGCGCTTCCAAGCCGCAGGCAGCGCTCTTTGCTCTGGGAGCGCGCCGGGAAGGGCCAGGGTGGCTTGGAAGCGCTCACCACAAATGAAATCATGTCCCGAGGGATGGGGATGTTGTGGGCAAGGTCTGATGGGTGAGAACTGCCGTGCTGTGAGTCGTGAGCCAGCGAAAGCCCCACTTGTGTGCTGGAGGTAAAGCCCAGGCTGGAGCTGTTTCCTCTGCCCCCGCCTTGGCACGCCGCCCTGGCTCGGATCCTCACCCTGTGGTTAGGGCTGCTCAGGAGTCACCCCAGTCTTTAGGAGAGGAATGTTAAAGGGTTGTTGTGTAAACCAGCCACTGTCTGAACTGGCTTCGTTTTTCAGTGTAAATCTGCTGCAGGGAATGATTTAACCTTCATCTATTCTTTTTTTTTATTATTATTATTTCATTAAGTAAGATTTATACAGGTGTAGTATTGGAAAGGTCATCCATCCCCTGAGCTGTGGGAAGAGCTCTGTGCATTCCTCCCTCTCCACTTGGCTGCTTTTCCCCTGGTTTCAGGCTGGGAAAGCACCAAGCCCGGTTTTGTTGCCTTCCTGGGAAGTGAATTTATCCTTGCCTGGAACACAGAGCCCCCTCATTCCCACACTCGGGGAATCCTCCAGCAGCAGCGTTTCAGCTGGAGCACCCTGGAGCTGCAGTGGCCTTTCCCCAGGGGTTGCCTCCCAGCTGGGGGGAAGCAGGGAGTTACTCCCTCCTCTTCCTCAGGAAATACGGGATGTTGGATCTGCAGCCAGGACCTGGATCTGGGCTGGGGATCTCTGGGTGCTTCGCTGCTCCTGTAGCCCTGAAGTGAGATATTTTATGGTTTACCAGTATGTGACAAGGCCTAGTGAGGGGTTTTTGCAGGTATTTAAGAACCTGTAGCATCAAAGCATCAGTGGTTTGTCACCGGGTGTGCTTCCAGTGCTCTGCTCATCCCACAGCTCTGAGCATCCCAGCCAGGCACGGAGCTCCACAGGCTGAGGCAGCAGAGCTGGGAAGGAGCTTTTGCAGCTTTTCTAGCAGCAACCTGTTCTCCAGGGCTTTTGTGAACCCCGAGAACAGATGGCTGGGCTGGAGGCTGAGATGCAAGGACAAGGGACTCGTGTTGACATTACCTTTACCAGAGCGCCTTTCATCATTAGCATGTAAATGCCAGCAAACACCCAGGAATTACCCATCTATGATCTCTTCATTAGAAGAGGCCTCTGATCAGGTTAATCTCACTTTCCCAGCGTGGAAAGGAGGATGCTGAGCAGCTGTACCCACCAGCAAGGGGAAGTGGAGTGAATTACTGAGAGGGAAGGATGCTGCGAGCATCAGGTTTGAAGTGGCTCGTCAGTGATTGCTTTGCCTCTCTCACAGCGCTGCCAGGGCTGAAATAGCAGCGCTGATGGTGGTGATTGAGCCTGATGGGCCCGGTCCTCCGGGCCAGGTGCCCTGGAACACCTCGGGTGGGTGCAGCAGCTCTCCCGTGGGCAGGAGGGAGGCGGGGGATGCTCCCAGCCCGCTGCATTTTCCATCCTCTCAGTGATCTCCTCTCCCTCTTGAGAAGCAGAAGCCAAAGCAAGCATGGGGGGAGGGTGGAGGAAATGTTTTAACAGTAAATACGGCCTTGTTATTTATCAATGCAGAGTAATTGAAGTAATTTCATGTCGGTTTTAAATGCAGCGCCCAGGGATCTAATCTATCTGTCTAATATTAATGGGGAATATTTGCTTGCCTCATTCATTCATTACTGTTTTCATTAAGACTCTAGTCCCATTTAGGAGTCTGTTTGTCATCTTAAACTCTTCTGTTTTATCTTAGCCTGCCACAATCCTTTTTAACAACTTAAGTGAATCCGTGAGTTGCAGGCTGGCAGCTTGGGGGAAGGGGCTCTGCTGTCTGGCGTGTGTTTTTCCTGGGGAGACAGGAGAAACAGACGGCTGGAGGCTCTCACAGGCAGCAGAGCCTTCCTGGGATCCACACCCTGGAGATGCAGGGGTATCACAGCAGAGCTGGGTGCCAGCATGGACCTCCCTGCTCGGACACAGCTGGTGACTCCACCTTTGGAGGAGTCCAGGGATGCTGCTGCTGAGTGCTCAGGGTGTTCCCAGCTCTGTGCTCTGGTTCCTCACGAGCTGTGTCCCCTCTCCTAAGGCATCCCCACCCTCGGGGTATCACAGAATCACAGAATGGTTTGGGTGGGAAGGGACCTTAAAGCCCACCCAGTGCCACATCAGGGACACCTCCCACTGTCCCAGGCTGCTCCAAGCCACAATGTCCAACCCAGCCTGGGGCACTGCCAGGGATCCAGGGGCAGCCCCAGCTGCTCTGGGCACCCTCCAGAATGGAATCTCCTCCCACTGGAATCACCCTCCACCCTGGCCGAGGGCCAGGAGCTCTGTCCCTGCTCTCCTGGCCAGGTCCCCACAGGCTGGAGCTGGGAGGAGCCCAGGGAGCATCACCTGCAGGGCTGGGTGGGCAGCAGGGCTGGGTGGGCAGCAGGGCTGGGTGGGCAGCAGGGCTGGGTGGGCAGCAGGGCTGGGCATCCCCGAGCTGGAGGCGTCCAAGCCTAATTAGAGTCCCGGGAAAGGGGAGCATTGTGCTGTTAATGACTCTCTGGCAAAATGCTCTGACTAAAACAGTAATTCTAATAAGCACAGCCCAATTGTGAGTGTTCCTTGAACACCTAATTACATTGGATACCGCTCCAAAATTATTCCAAATTCTATTTTTGCTGTTTTCTCACCAAACAGAGAGGGGAAGAAGCGCACACTTTATAATTATTCACCTTAATTAATTTTCTGAGCTTCTGTTAAAACTTTTAAATGGCTGCAGGGAGCACGCCAGGAGTTCCATGGCAGCCAGGCAAAGCACAGAACGCAGAGGCCGTGAACTGATGCGAGATGAAAGTTTGCTTTGTTGGATTGATCCCCACCTGAGCCCAGAAATTTTGAAAGGCTTCACCTTTTATCCTGATTAATTAGTTCCCCCGAGGGCTGGGCTAATCAAAGGGCAGTGCTCATCAGCTGGTGGCCTGGCGGGGTGGCCTGGCCCAGCGGTGACAGTGCCAACCCTCAGGAAGGCCCTGTGATGGCAGCAGGAGCGCGGGGATGTGGCCCTGGCTGCTCCAGGAACTTCATCCTGGAGTCCAGAGCCAGCCCAGAGGAGCCTCCAGCAGGGCAGGGAGGCTGTGGCAGCCTGGCAGGGTCAGACCTGCAGCAGGAGTGTGATCCTGCCTGCATCACACTCCTGACTTCCAGGAACTCACCCGACCCTTTCTGTGCATTGAATGAAATTGTCACTCCCCTGAGGTGTGGTGATGTTCCAGGGATCCAGGGACCTGGGTCCATCACAGCAGCACCCTGTCCTTGTGGGGGAGACCTTTAGCAGCCCATTCCCCATTACTGGCACGTGGACACCTCATCACCTCCTTTTCTTGTCAGGGAGAGGTTCTGGGGGTCAGTTCTGCAAGACAGGGAGTGGTTTAGGGTCCCAAAAGAGAAGGATCTGCTGAGGGTCCTGTCCTCCCCAGCTGCCATCCCTGCGTGGGGACACCGAGCTGTCACCAGCACCCTGGGGACAGAGAGGAGCCAGGCAGGAATGAACCTGTGGCTGCACCTCATTATTTAATCCAGGAATTTAATCCAGTACCTGTGGCTGTACCTCATTATTTAATCCAG
>NC_031795.1:5478319-5483542 GCF_001522545.3 Parus major | reverse complement strand
GAATTTAATCCAGCTCCTGTGGTTGTACCTCATTATTTAACCCATGAATTTTGCCGTTTGCCGCTCCAGAAGCTCCTGTGAGCACCACAGCCAGGCCTGCGCTCCAGGTTTTATTTCAGTGTGGAAGATGAAAGGATTGCTGCCTGATTTTGTGTGTGCACGAGGTTCCTCCAGCTCTGGAGGCAGTGGGCACACGGAGATGGAGGCTGTGCATCCCTGGCCCTGCAGCTCCCAGCTGCAGATGCTCCGGGAGAGGCAGCAGGCAGAGCTGGAGCGGTGGCTGTCACACAGAGCTGTGCCAGCCTGAGCCCCCACCCACAGCTGGGAGGGTGAGGGATGGGACACCTGTCCCTGTGCCACCTCCTGCAGCCCCGAGTGTCACTGTCACCTGCCAGGGGAAGAGCAGGAGCTGCCAGTGCCAGCAGAACGCCCCGTGAGCGGGCACGTGTGGAACACCAAGAGCCAGGTTTGAACTGGGCTGTGCTGCTCTGGGAGCCGGGCTGGGATCTCTGCCTGGCACTTTGTTATTCCAACAAACCCCGCTCAGATGTTCCATATTGATGTGATGATTAACTCGAGCCGTGGTAAACCACAGGAAAGCGTTTGTCTGCAGGAGCCTGTGTGCCAGAACACGAGGCTGCTCCCAGCCCTGCCGGGATGCTGGGCCGGATGGATGGAGGAAACTCTGGCTTGAGGACAATTTTCCTGCATGAGCAAGCCTCACTTCGGGATATTTGCTATTTTTTCAGTCCTTGCTCCCCAGAGGAGGCTGTCCTTGCTTTCATCACCTCCCTCAGGAGCCTGGCACGGCGCACGGAGGGTCGGAGGGAGCCAAGGAGATGGGAATGTTTGCAGAGGATCTGATCCCTCACTCGGAGAGTGATCCAGTCCCCCGTGCTCCAGCACAGCTTGTCCTCCTCAGATGTTAATGAGGTTCTTCCAGCAGCAAAGCCAAGCCCACTGCAAAGGTTGCCTGGATCAGAGTTGAAGGGGCTCTCTCCGCGTGCATCTGCAGTGCCGTAATTAAATAATCCCCTCGTAGCCATGGCAACGTTGTCTCCGTGTCCTCTCCCACTCGCTGCTTCTCTGCCAGAACTTCCAGGCGTTGATTTGGTTCTGACAGCCTGGCAGGGGCTCTGAGAGCCCTCCCTCCGGTGCTGGGGTGTGTGGGAGAGCAGAGCTGCTCCTGCAGAGCTGTCCCTCACCTTCTCCCGCCTGCTCTGTGCTTCCTGGGATGGATGTTGGAGCCAACCCCACCTTGGGAGCTCCACAGCATCCTGGGGGTGTCCCTCAGTTGTCTGTGGCTAAAACTGCCCCTTTCCCCTCTCCTCTGTCCTGGCTCTGCCCCATGGGTGCATTTCCCACATCCTCCTGGCCCTTCCACACTGGTTCCACAGCTGGGTGTGTCTGAGGCCTCCACAGGGCAGGAGCTGCAGCTTCCAGGGATTTCCAGGGATTTCCAGGGATTTCCACAGCCTGAGGCAGACCGTGCCCACGTGTCTTGCTCAGCAAAGCCAGAGCATTCCCATGGCTGCACACTGGGATTTTCCTGGGCAGAGGTGCCCAGCAGGATGTTCCACCTGCATGGAGCCACAGGAGGAGGAGGAGGAGCAGGATGAGGAGTCTGTCAAACTTTTTACAGCCCTCTGGGAAAGTCTGACTTTGTTTTTCCTGTCACCCTGACACATTAATGACTGCAGCTGAGGCGTCCTCCTTGCTCCTTCCCACACTTTTTCACGTCTCCTGCCCCAGCACAAAGCGGAGTTTTCTCATGAATAAAGGAAAGAATCAAATCTCATTGGAAAGTTCATCAACTTTGGGCTCCTGCTCAGTGAGTGATAGATGGCTTTAATTACACTGAACTAGTTGGCATCTCTACTCCACTCCCCAAAGTCATTAAAAATAGATTTTCTGTTTGAACTCCAGCCCCCTGAGGGGTTTGTGGGCAGCCTGCCGTGGCTGTGAGATGCTCCAGGGGCTGTCTCCAGCCAGGGGAGGTCACAGGCCTGGGCTGGTAGCACGCAAAAGCTGTGGAAACTTTGCTTTGGCTGTTTATTTTAGGTATTTATTTATTTGTTTGTTTATTTGATGGTTCAGAACTGGTTTCTTGCACTTATTTGCTCCATGGGCTGGTGGAGTTGGAATCCGTGTGCTTTGGAGAGTCTGTATTGATTTTTATTTTTTAAAAAATTTATTTTATTTTTTAATTTTGTTTTGCTGATGTTATGGGTCAGGCAGTCAGGGACAGTAATAATGAGGATTTATCATTTAATGGTTGAGCAGCAGGTTTGTTTTGCAGGGAGGGCAGGAGGAGAGGGCTGGGGGCAGCAGGGCTGTGCCCTCAGGAGATCCCCCAGCAGTGCTGGATTCTTGCCTTTTGTCCTTCCCACAGATGCTCCTCCAGAGACATTGTTCCAAACCTCTGTGTGGTTTTTAAAGAATTATCATGTGCAGAAGCCGCAGCTTCTGAGCAGAAAAAGAAACGAAGCGCTCAACATCAAATCATCTCTAATGAACTCTTATTCACATAATTCCAATCCTCCGTTATTTATAGAGCGCAGCGAGAGCATCCAGCTCCTCACAAACACGAAACAAGCCCTGAGCTGCATTTAAATCACGGATCCTGCCAAGCCTCCCTTTGTGGCTGCGATGGCAGCGCTGGGGGGTTTTGGGGCTGCTTTTAGGGGAGACCCAGTGACTCCCTGGGTGCATCCTGTGCTGGCTGGTGCCTCCCAGCGGGAATGCTGAGAGCCGTGGGATGCTTGTTTGCTTTGGAGAACACGTGTTTGATTCTGGTTCTGCGGCCGGGAGCGGCGTGGTGCCTGCAGCTCTGCCCTGCTCTGTTCTGCCCTGCTCTGTTCTGCCCTGCTCTGTTCTGCTCTGCTCTGTTCTGTTCTGTTCTGTCCTGCTCTGCCCTGCCCTGCTCTGCTCTGCCCTGCCCTGCTCTGTTCTGCTCTGCTCTGTTCTGTTCTGTTCTGTTCTGCTCTGCTCTGTTCTGCCCTGCTCTGTTCTGCTCTGCTCTGTTCTGTTCTGTTCTGTCCTGCTCTGCCCTGCCCTGCCCTGCTCTGCTCTGCCCATCCCATCCCTGCCCTGCTCTGCCCTGCTCTGCCCTGTCCTGCTCTGCCCTGCTCTGCCCTGCCCATCCCTGCCCTGTGCCCTGCCCTGTGCCCTTCTCTGCCCTGCCCTGCTCTGCCCTGCTCTGTCCTGCCCTGTGCCCTGCCCTGCCCTGCCCTGGGGGGAGCAGTGTCCTGCAGCCCTGGGGGGCTGCTCCAGCCACCAGTCCCCCACCCCACCTGTGAAGTGTTTTCTGTTCCTTAGAAGGGAGAGCTGAAGCAGTAAAACCACATCACCTGCGGCCACTCGAGGTGCAGACCCTGTGAGGGCACCCCAGCAATCAAACCCGAGCCCTTCATTTCCACCTCTGACCCCGAATTTCTCTTCTCCATTCCCGAAGCTCTTTCCACCCAGCACTGCCTGAAGGAATTCCCAGCTCTTCCCCATTCCCAGGGTCCCAAACCGAGCCCTCCACCCACCCCACGGGCTCCACCTCGGCCAGAAAACACCAACCCCGCGCTTCCCCGGGCGATTTCTGTTTCAGGAAAAGCTGTTGAGTGGGGCTGAGGAAACAAGAAGAATAGCAGCCCTATTGGTGTCCAACTCAGAGAGGAACTGGGTTCTCACTGTGTCAACAGCACTTGGCGTGACAGTGGCCGTTGTTTGGGGAGACACTGCTCCTTTCAGAGCCGGCTGCTGGGAGCCGGGTGCTGTTTTGACGGACAGAGCCAGAGCCATCCAACAGTTGTTTCAGTTCCCAGCCAGTTGCAGGCATCGCTGCTGGGGCCCGAGCCCTGCAGGGAGGCTGGGCCAGGATTATCTGCAGCTTTCGGTGGGAGAAATGGGAATAGAATCACAGAATCACAGGATGGCGCGGGCTGGAGGGGAGCTTAAAGATCATCTGGCACCTTCCACCGTCCTGGGCTGTTCCGAGCTCTGTCCAGCCTGGCTTTGAACACCTCCAGGGACAGGGAGTCCACAATCTCTTGAGCAACCTGTTCCAGTGCCTCCCAAGCCTACAGGAAGGAATTTCTTCTGTAATTCTCTCGAGGGACACTACAGGAGCTCGAGACAGGGGATGCAGACCCACCCTGCTGCTGGAGGCGGCAAAGTGGGGGTTGGAAAGGTTAAAGTGGTTAAAAAGGTTGAAAATGTCTTTGCTGGAGCCAAGCAGTGCCCTGTGGTGTGGTTTTAAAGCCTTTGGGGGTTTCAGTGCTGGTAAATAGATCAAGAGTGTGTGTCACACCCCGTGTGCTGTGAGAGGAGAGGGGTTTACAGCAGCACCTGGGGCTGCTCCCACCTGTGCTCCCCTCTGGGCATCCCTGCCTGGGAGGGGCAGGAGCCCCCCGTGGGTCAGCCCTGGGGCCCAAGTGGCTGCTGCTGAAGGGCTCAGAGTGGCCAGAGCAGTGAAACACCCACCCAGACTAAACAAGCTGCCAAAATCCCAGTGAATTATTCCCTGCAGCAGCTCCCCCGGGAGATGGATGAGGCAGCAAAGTGTAAATCAGGGAGAGGGCTCAGCTCCAGCCCCAGGGGGGGCTCTGGCCAGGGGGGCTGGAGGAGCTGGCGCCACCGTGGGAGCCCAGCTGGGGCTCTGCATGCCCAGGACTCACCCAAGGGATGGGCTGACCTCATGTCTCAGCCTCCAGTAATTCCTACTCTTGGATGTTGGAACAAATCCATTTCAGGCCGTGCTTTTGCTGTGGTGTTCCATGGCTGTGAGGGTGAAGCAGGAGCTGGGGGAGCAGCACTGAGTGTGTGTGGTTCCCTTGCAGGTGTCACGGGTGCCTGTGGAGTCCTGTGAGCAGTACACGACCTGCCAGGAGTGCCTGAGCTCGGGGGACCCCCACTGCGGCTGGTGCTCCCTCCACCACATGTAAGTCCAGCCTTGGCCGTGTCCAGGTGACAAAAGCATCTTTCAAAGGTTCCCAAACACAAAACAAATTAGGCTGAAGATCCTCAGATCCATTCTCCTCTCCTTTGGCCATTCCCTGGATCGCAGCTCGGGTGCCACTGGAGACCCCTGAGCTCCCGGGGAGAGGTGAAAGGTGAAGTGGGCACGGTGGAAAACCAGAATTTAAACTGGTGGGAACGGAGGCCTGGTGCTTTGCACACCCCTCATGGTGTTTTACACCCTCCTGTTCTGACTGCAAATCCCAAATTACAGAC
>NC_031795.1:5474512-5477263 GCF_001522545.3 Parus major | reverse complement strand
GGGGGGCTCCTGCAGCAGGGCTGGGGGCTGGCAGCCCCCTCACAGCACCCAGCACAGAGGGCTGAGGGTTCCTTTCTCCAGGGGAACTCCAGGAAATTCTCAGCATTCAGGAGGTGTCCGTGCCCTTCCTTTCTCTGCCCTGCCACAATAAGCAGCACTTCCTAAGGCGGAAGGGAGACCCCCGGGCACAGGAGCTCGGGGAGGAGGGGAGAGCCTGGAGGAGGCTGGAGCAGGGGAATAGAAATCCGTGCCAGCTCTCTGAGCGGCCCCCGAGCCTGAGCAGGGTTCAGGACCCGCACAGCAGCTCTTGGCCACTTGCCTGAGGAGCAGGTGCTGGAGGGGAGCGGGGAACTGCAGGCTCCTCCGCAAATCCGGCCTGGATTCGGGGCTTTGGGGGGCACAGCAGCTCCCCACGGCGGGTTTGGATCGTGGGAGGTGCAGGAGGAGCAGCTCAGCCCCTGAGCATCCCACAGGCTCCTCTCAGGGAGGGGCTGGGGGTAGCAGCAGAGCTCTGAGCATCCCCCAGCAGCACTCCAGGGCGCTCTGGGCATCCTTTGGGGGTTTTTAGCATTTTCTCCTTGCCAAGCCAGCCTGTCCAGCCCTACAGCTGAGCATCCTTTGCTCAGTCACGTCCCAAAGTCTCCACTGTGACAGCCCCTCAGTCGGGAGGGGATCATTTCCATCCCTGGGACAGCAGGGTGGGCAGGGGGTGCTGCAGCAGGAGCTGTGCTGCCAGCGCTGCTGCTGCAGCTCCTCTGCAAGGATCAGCGAGCACTCCCCTCGTGCTAATGAGCTGCATCTTCACAAGCCACCTGGGATGCAGGTAAAGGTTGTTATCTTCATTTTGCAGAGACAAAACCCTCAATGACAAGAGGAGAGAGAAGTGTCATTTCCTCTGCCCTTTTGGCCATGACATTTCAGCATTAACCTATCCCCAACAAGGGCCCCTCCCCATGGGATTTCTCAACTCTCCCTTCAAGCATCTGCACTTTGGAGCAGTGATCATTTTTCAGCTTTTATTTTTGAAGCAGTAAATAATTGTGTTTATCTTGCTGCTCCTCGAAGCCTCTGTCATCTTCCTTTGGAGGCCCCAAGTGTTTGTATTTAATTTGTCATCAGTCTCCTTTACGTTCTCACACGTTCCTGCTGCCAGCTGCTCCCTGCAAGGGTGCTGGGTCAGGGGTGAGGCTCACACCGTGCCCAGGGATGGCTGGAAGGGTGAGGGGAGGAGGAGGAGGAGGTGATTTCTTCATCCTCAGCATGGCCAGAGGGATCCTGTGCTCTTTGGGAGCCATCAGAGGCCCCCAGGAGATTGTTACAGGATCTCTCCAGCCCAGTGGGATCTGAAGCCTGCGAGACTTCCCCGTGCTGCTCTCTGCAAGTGCCTTATTGTCTCCAGGCCTATTTATCTCTGTTGGGGCTGTTGCCATAAATAGGACGATAAAAAAGAGCCATTCCAGCGAGTCAATGAGATAAAGGCTCCAGTCAAGAGCTCACTTTAGGGCTATCTTAGAGATTCACTTAAACCTCGATATTTCTTCCTTTGGCACCATTCATATTTAGCTCCTTTATGCTCCAAAGGAAAAGGTACAAAAGGCAGAGGCTGAGGAGAGCAGCCCCAGCGTTTGTTGGGGATCACGGGGGTGGTTTGGAAAGGGAGAGTGGAAACTTCACTCACCTTCATCTGAAGCAAACAGCCTCACTCCCACAGTTCCACAGAGCCCCACAATGCCTGGGTTCAAAGGGAGCTTGAGGGCGGATTTGTCACCTGCAGCCCTGGCAGGGGGTGGGAAGGGAAGGGTTTTCCCCAAGTGACACAAACCAGGAAACCCTGGAGGGATTCCAGGCTGGGCTGGAGCACTGAGGACCCTCCCTCATCCCCAGTGGGTGCTCTGCTGGAAGGAGCTGGACTTCTCCCTGCTCCCAGGACACCTGGAGCAGCAAACAGGGATGAGGAGCCCTGCTGGAGCACACGGAGTGCGAGGAGCAGCCCCAGCCACCCAGGCTCCATTCCCACTGCTGGGAAGGGGAAGGAGCTGGGAGCTCGGGGCAGGAGCTCCCATTCCTGGCTGTGCCTCAGCCTCAGCTCCACGAGGAGATGATCAGTGAGCTGTGTGGTTTTAATTAGGACAGAAACATCGTCCTGTCCCTGCCTGTTACTGCTCTCTGGTTTGGTTCACGTGGAGATGCTGAGTTCACCCCACACCCCCAGCCCCTCCAGCACACGGGACTGGCAGCTCTGCATCGTGTCCCAGTGCAGGAATTACTCCTGCCATTCCCAGGCTTTGTGTTCTCACTGACCACAGAATATTTCCCAGCTCCCTTTGGCCCTAACCTGGTGCCCAACACCCTCTCCCCGTGCAGGGCATGGCAGGGTCCTGCTGTGGAGCACCTCCCTGGGGCTTTGGGTGTGCTCTGGGTGCTCTGGGTGGTGTTTGAGGTGCTCTGGGTGCTCTGGATGCTGTTTACAGTGCTCTGGGTGCTCCTGGGTGGTGTTTGCAGTGCTCTGATGGCTCCTGTGTATTTTTTGTGGTGCTCTGGGTGGTGTTTGAGGTGCTCTGAGTGCTCTGGGTGGTGTTTGTGGTGCTCTGGGTGGTGTTTGCGGTTCTCTGATGGCTCCTGTGTGTTTTTTGTGGTGCTCTGGGTGGTGTTTGAGATGCTCTGGGTGGTGTTTGAGGTGCTCTGGGTGGTGTTTGCAGTGCTCTGGGTGGTGTTTGAGGTGCTCTGGGTGGTGTTTGTGGTGCTCTGGGT
>NC_031795.1:5471284-5474277 GCF_001522545.3 Parus major | reverse complement strand
GTGCTCTGGGTGGTGTTTGAGGTGCTCTGGGTGGTGTTTGCAGTGCTCTGGGTGGTGTTTATGGTGCTCTGGGTGGTGTTTGCAGTGCTCTGGATGGTGTTTGAGGTGCTCTGATGGCTCCTGTGTGGCAGGTGCTCCCCGAGGGACCGGTGTGAGCGGGCAGAGGAGCCGTTCCGCTTTGCAGGGAGCATCAGCCAGTGCCTGAGCGTGGCCGTGCAGCCCAGCAGCATCTCCGTGTCTGAGCACAGCCTCCCGGTGAGCAGGGCAGGGCCAGGGCCCTGCAGGACATGAGCTGTACTCCCACCTTTCCCCCTTCCCTCTGGCACAAATGTTTTCTCATGAAGTCACCCTCACAGAGGGACAGGGGAGCCAAGGGGTCACCCGAGACGGGGGAGAAGGTGGAGGGGGGTGGCAGAAACAGATTCCCCTTCTCCTGGTGCCTCAGCTCACATTTCCCTGGTTTCTGGAGCTGCTGAAAGGAAAGGCTTTGTTTCCCCAAAAGCTCCTCTGTGAGCTGTGCTGGGGCCTGGCTCTCTGAAGCTTCCCAGCTGTTGTTGCCCCACACCCCTGTGGCAGCTGGTCCTGCTGCCCCCCTTCCTGGGCTGCCCCAGCACCCCGTGGCAAAATGGTGTGGGGAGCAGGACTTGGCCTCCAGGCTCTGGTTTGTCCTGGGGACACTCCCCAGGTGTGCTGGGGACACTGGGGACCTGCTCCTCCCAGGCCAGGTGTCCCCCGTTGGTGCAGGGGGGAGGGAGGTGGTTGGAGCTCAGGGGTTTGGGGACGGTCACTGCAGCTCTCAGGGTCCTGGCACAGGCACTGAGGGTGGCAGAGCTCCTCTAGAGCAACCAGGGGACAAAAATCTGCCATTGCCACCTCTCCTGACCTGCAGCACCCCTGCAGCTCAGCAAGGTGGGTTTGTGTCCACAAAGAACATCCTCGCCTTCCTTTTTCCTCCTCCCTCCCCCATGAAAGGGCAGCTGGCCACCAACTGTGGGCAGGTGCTGATTGAAGAGGGTCGTTTTGACAGGGAAAGCAGGGCAGGGCTGGGAACTGGAGGGAGTTTGGGTGGCTCTGCCTGCTCACAGCTCTGTTTTCCCCCTCCCTGCTGCAGCTCAGCCTGCGGGTGAGCGATGCTCCAGACCTGAGCGCCGGTGTCAGCTGCCTGTTCGGGAACCTGAGCGAGGTGGAGGGGCAGGTGTCGGGCAGCCAGGTGGTTTGTGTGTCACCAGCAGCCAAAGATGTCCCTGCCATCCCCGTGGATCAGGGTAAGTGATGGCTCCTGGGTGCCAGACAGTGCAGGGCGGCTTTGGGAGTATCAGCTGAGCTGAGCAGAGCCTTTGGGGCTGCTGCCAGAGAAATTCCTGCTGCTGTCAAAGGCTGTTGAACCCAGGGAGCCTCATCCCTGGGAAATGCATCCCACACAGGGCAGGACGGGCTGGCAGCAGTGAGTGCCTGCCCTGTCCTTCCTCGCTCCCTGTGCTGCCAGCTCCCAGCAGGGTGGGACAGGAGCTGTCTGTCCCCTCCAGGGTGGCTCATGGGTGGCCAGGAGCTCTCACCCTGCCAGACTGGGTCAATCTGGGAAGCAGGAACCTCCCCTAGGCCTGGCTCAGCACTCACGAGGTGGCTGCAGTTTCTCTGATCTTCGGGTTGGCTCCTCATTAATGTCACCACTGTCACATTTTCTCTTCCTGTAACCGAAGCGCTGCTGGCTTGGAGCTCATTTCCCCCTTGGCATCCTTCCAGGTGTCCACAGTGCCTCCCTGGCCATGGCTTTGGGATTCTGAGGCATTTTATGAAGCCTGAGCTTTGGGGAACACTGCAGGGCCCAGAGCCCCAGGGAGCAGGGCCAGGATAGGCTCCCCCAGAGCACCCCAAAAGAACAATCTGCTGGTCATTAACCCAGAGCTCAGGCTCCCGAGGAGCTCCACTGGTGCCTCGCTCGTTTCCAGCAGCAGGAAATAATTCCAGCTCCAGGAGATAATTCTGGGAGATGTGCCCAGGGAAGCTGTGGAGCCCAGTCACTGAAGTGCTGGAGGATGGAGCTGGATGGGGTTTGGAGCAACCTGGGATGGTGAATGGTGTCCCAGCCCATGGCAGGGGGTGGCACTGGGTCTTTGAGGATCCCTTCCAACCCAAACCCTTCCATGATTCCACGATTCTGCTCCTGGCTGTCTCTCAGTCTCACTTTCCATACCTGAGAGCGAATCAGTGAACAGGAGAGGTTCCAAAACCGTTCCAAGGCAGAGTTTGCCCCATGTCTCTGGTGCATTTTGCCATCAGGGCTGGTGTTCTGGGGGCGTTTCTGGGCACAGGCACACCGAGGTGCTGCAGGGCGGGCTGGGCGTGGGGGTCCTGCTGGTGGGAGATGAAAACCCGAGCTCTGGTGGCTCAGCAGCGGGCAGGGGGCAGCAGACCAGCCCAGGGTGCAGCTCTGACGGGATCTGCTCTGTCCCCAGACTGGTTCGGTGTCCTGCTCCAGCTCAAGTCCCGGGAGACGGGCAGGACCTTCGTCAGCACCGAGTTCAAGTTCTACAACTGCAGCGCCCACCAGCTGTGAGTGCTCCTTCCCTCAGCCCAAACAGAGCCAAAAACAAACCCAGATTTGGGGAGTGGGCGCTGGGACTGGATCTGGGGGGTTGGCACAATGCCCGGGTCAGGACACACACACACAGTGCCCAGGGTCAGGACACACACACACAGTACCAGGGTCAGAACACACACACGGTACCAGGGTCAGGACACACACACACGGTACCAGGGTCAGGACACACACGGTACCAGGGTCAGGACACACACAGTGCCCAGGGTCAGGACACACACAGTACCAGGGTCAGGACACACACAGTACCAGGGTCAGGACACACACACAGTACCAGGGTCAGGACACACACACACACAGTACCAGGGTCAGGACACACACGGTACCAGGGTCAGGACACACACCATGCCCGGGTCAGGACACACACGGTACCAGGGTCAGGACACACACGGTA
>NC_031795.1:5462695-5470013 GCF_001522545.3 Parus major | reverse complement strand
GCTGGAAGGCAGCAGGCAGCTGGCCAGCCTTCAGAACACATTCCCAGACCTGAAGCATTTATGGATTTCTCTCTGGAAACCAAGCAAGCTCCAGCACTGTGGGCAGGAGCTGCCAGCAGCTGCAGGGGTGGCAGGGCTGGGAGATCTCCTGGGGCAGGGGGCAACTGCTGCAGCCACCGAGTGCCAGCACGAGGTCACTCCCAGCCTTTCTGTGCTGGTTTGAAGCCTCAAGCTCCAGGGCCTTTCCTGCTGCACTCAGAAGAGGGTTTGTGTGTTTGTGTGTTTGTGTGCTTGGCTGGCCTCTGCTTTTTCTAGGCAGAAATTCATTTTTAATTTAAATTTTGTTGTGAGCCACAGCACAGAGCAGAGGTGGTACTGGGTGACAGGGAATCCTGCAGTCCTGTGGGGTCTGTATCCAAATCCCAGTGATTCCTGTCCTGCTGCCCCTCAGGCACAGCTGCATCCCCGGGTCCTTGTCCCTGGCTCAGGCTGGGCAGCACCAGCAGCGCTTGCAGTGGCTCCTCTGCATTGCCCTGGATTGGAATTTGCATGAGGAATGGCATTCCAGGGACCCCATTTTCACAGAGGAGCCGAGGTTTGCATCAGGAGGGGCAATGCCTCCTTCCTGGGCTGTCACTCGATTCATCTGCCTTCCCCTGCTGGAGTTAAAGTGCCTGGGGTGGTAAATCCTGCAGCACTTCCATCACTCCGGGCTCCTCCTCCCCGGGTCCAGGGAGGGCACAGCCAGCCTGGCAGGGATGAATCACAGAAAGGAGGCAGAAGCAGGGCTCAGCCAGCAGGGATTTATTGATCTGAGGCTCTGCTGCAGTGCTGGGGGTGTGGGGAGCAGGGGAGCCCTTTGGGACATCTGACACACCCCTGCCAGGTGACACGGGGAGAGAGGGACACGAGGGCCTTGGGGACAGCCAGGAACCCTCCTGTGATGCTGTGACCCCATGGCTGGGGTGGCTCAGAGCTCAGGGCCGTGGGTTCTGTGTCCCCAGGGAGCTGCAGGTGGGACAGGGAACCTTCCCTGTCAAGGGCCTTTTAGTAAGGACCTGATGGGGTGGGGAAAGAAGCAAAGGAGGCAGCGGTCCTTGAGAAAGCTGGATGGGGATGGAAGAGCCAAGGTGGTGACCTGCTGTAAGCCTGGGAGCTCTGGATCCCTCTGGGATCCCTTGTCCTGCTGCCAGGCCTGGGGAGAGCTGGAAGCAGCAGCAGGAAACCACAGAAACCACGGAGCAGGGAGAGGTGCCAAACCAAACTAAAGCAAACCAAAGCACTGGCCTGGGCAGCCAGGGAGATCCTCCTCCCTCAGAGGGGGGCTGGGAGCCCCACCAGCCCTGCTGGGGATTCTGGAGGCCAGGCCAGGTGAGGTGAGGTGCTACAGACCCAAACAGGGACAGAAATGGGCCAGACAAATGAGCAATTAAACAAACTCGCTGTCCTCCCCAGACTGGCCTGTGCATGATTAGAATGAGCTCCCCTGGCTATTGAGGTCACTGGGGATGCATCAGGAGAACACAACTGAGTCACTGGAGCTCGTTCTGGTGGCAGCACTGGAGCTCTCACTGCTCCCTGTGCCCAGCTGGCTCCTGCCTGCAGAGCTGCTCTCCTCCTCTTCCCCAGCCTCGTGCCTCAGGCCACGCTGTCACTTCCCTGGTGACATTTGTCTGCCTGCCCTGGCCTGGCTCCAGCTCATCCCAGAGCTTCCCTCTGCAGGCAGCACCAGCGTGCCAGAGCCACGGGCCATGGGATGGCACCGGATCCAGGGGCACAGCTGATCCTTGTGCCACCAAGAGCTGCCACGTGGCAGCAGGGGTGGCCTCGGAGATGGAGGAGGTGGCAACTGCCAGGGTTAGCAGCTGTCACAGCTCCTGTGGGACAAAACCCACCCAGCCACTCTGCTGACAGCTGGGTCCCCTGGGGCTGAAAAGGGTCTGTGTTCTTTCAAAAACATTTCATAAACAGTTATTTTTTTCTTTCCCCAACATGAATCAAAAGCACTTGCTGCACCCTCTGCACTGCAAGGCCAGGCAGAAGTGTTGCTGTTGACTTGAAGCATTCCTGACTCGTAGAACAACTGATCCCATTTTTGCCAGGCTTGCCTTCTTTTCTAGAAACCAAACCCTGGTGTCTGTGCAGTGCCCTGCTCTATTTCACACCAATCCAACGATGTGTAATAAATCCCAGTTTGCATTTCTAAGCAATGAATTGTGAGGCTGTCCCAAGTCTGTCCTTCCAGCGTTGTGTGTTTCCCCACACCTGCTCCTTGGTTTTTGCTGTGTCAAAACCATCCTCCCCTCCACAGAAATCATTTTCCCAGGAATCCTGGATTTCTGGCAAGGCCTGGGGCTGGCTGCAGCCCTTCCAAGGTGCTGAGCCCTGTGCTAACCCCTCTTTTCCCCCCAGGTGCCTGTCCTGTGTGAACAGCGCCTTCCGCTGCCACTGGTGCAAGTACCGGAACCTCTGCACGCACGACCCCACCACCTGCTCCTTCCAGGAGGGACGGATCAACGTCTCCGAGGTACCACGCTGGGATTCTTCCCTTTATCCCTTGCTTTTCCAGCATAACCCACCTTCATGTGAGCTCTGCTGGCTTCCCCGGGGTGTCTCTGGTGTCAAAAGGGGCAGAAGCACCTCCCTGTTTGTTCCCTTCAAACAGGGATGTGCTGGTGTCAGTTCTGTGACCTGAGCACCAGAGCTGACTCCTCCCCGGCTGTGTGGGAATGCCTGGGTTCATTAATTGCAATAATTAATTAGTGCTTTCCCCCAGGGGTGCCAGAGGCTCCTCGAAGCCCCTTCCAGCAGCTCTGCCCGCAGCCCCAGCAGCGTTGCCTTTGTCCGAGCCCAGCCTGGGGATGCTCCGTGCTGCCAGGGCTGGGATTTACAGCAGGACCTGCCTGGGGGCTGATGGAGGAGGGAATTTCCAAAGTGCACAGCCCCAGATTTTGGAACAGGGAGCTGGTTCAGGTTCCAGCCCTGGACCTGGAGCCATCTCTCTTAGCAGTTCATAAAAGGTGTGGGGCTCCAATCCAAAAATGCTTTTAACACTTGGAAAGGCACAGCCTGAGTGGCTCTGCCAGCTCTCCTGTGTGTCCCAGGGCACAGGGATCCGTGGAGTAAAGGGGTTTGTAAGCACAAATTCCTGGCTGAGCATTGCCAGGAACCCCTGGGCTGGGGTTTGTGCACTCCTTGTCCTGCCCGATGGCTCTGCCTGAAATGAGTGCAGGTCCTAAGGGAAAAATGGTTTAAAAGATGCTCTGGAAATCCTGAGAGTCCTGGGAAGTGGGAAAGGCAGCAGTGAGGACATCTGCAAACGTGAGAGAAGGAAAGGAGAGGAAGGTGTGCCAGTGTCCAGACAAAGCCCTGTCAGGGAGTGATGGCGATGGAGGAGAACAGAACAGATCAGTCGGTGGTGTCAACACTGAGCTGTCAAAAAGAAGGGACTGAAGGTTTTTCCAGGCTGCTGCTGAACTAGGACTAAACTCTACTCTCGTGTCTCCCTGACTAAAACGCTGCAGGAGGTTCAGAGGTAGAGGGGAGAGTGATTTATGAGGTGTGAGGACCAGGGTGAGAATCTGCAAATGCAAGTGCCTGGGATGGGAGCGGGATGAGAAGGGGAAACATCCACCCCAGGAACAAGCCAAAGGCTTCCTCCATCCAGTTCAAAGTCAAGAAACTTCCTTTCACTTATCAAGAGAAAGCAAAACCCTTTTCTTCTCCTTCTCTTGAGTGATGGAGGGGTTTTCCTTCACACTCAAAGCATCCCTGTCCCTCCAGGCTGCTCTCTGTTCTCAGGGTCTCCAACCCCAGGATCTCAGAAGTGTCTGACAAGTCCCTGCTAAAGGACAATCCCATTATCTCTGTTTTCCCCCTGGGAACACCCAGGACTCGCCTGAGATCTCACAGAGGGAGAGAGAGGAGGGGTTGGTATCCCTGGAAGTTCCTGCTGGGATCACAGGGATGCTGTGTCTCCAAAGAGCTTCCTCTGTCATCTTCATCTTGCAGAGGTCGTTTCTTACCAGGTTTTGGGATCTCTCACACCTTCCTGGTGATTGCCTTTGATAAGGGCTGATGATAACGATACAATTTCCCTCCTGTCCATCATTCCTTCCCCAGACCTTTGAGCACAGGCAAAACCACCCCAAAGAAATGTGTTTGCTTACTTAAGAGCAATGAATTTCCTCTTCACACACAGCGTGGTGATAATGCCTTTGCTGTGGGCTCTTCACCAACACAGAAATAAGTAAATGCCTCATGAAGAGTTTCCTCTCCTAAACCAATTCAGATCACAATGTTCTCATTGTGTCACGGCCTGATGTATTAGGAAATTGTTTGTGCTTAGCCTGGCTCCCTCCCCAGCAGAGCCAGTGGTGTTTGGAGCTGGTGATCTCCGTGTCTGTGCCCTACTTTCGGTCCCCTGTGCCTCTCCTTACGTAAGGTTTACACACACGTGTTCACACGGGCCTGCAAACTTGCTCGCATCTTTATATTTAATTTAAGGGGAAAATAGCTTGAATATTCCCTTTTACTCCTGGCCCATCAGAATTGGCGTCCCCGTGGGATTGGATGTGTAACGAGCTCCCTTTGATGCTCCCAGGAGTTGTCTGTCTGGAGGAGGAACAGGAGCTCAGAGCCTCAGCCACTTCAGGAGGAGATGGGGAGAGAAATTCCCTCCTGCTGAGCAGTGCTCTCACTCCCTGCAGGCTCCTGCCCCTCCTGACCGAGCTGAGCTCTGCCCTTTGACCCTGCCCTCCATGGAAATACACCCAGAGAGCTTTCCTCATCCACCTGCCCTGCTCACATCCAAGGGCAGAGCTCAGGGGAGAGCTCTGGGCTGGAGTGCAGAGCAAGCCCCAAAGGTGGGTGGGTGCTTTAGGAAAAGTGAAAATGCAAAGGACGTGGTTTGGGGTGCAGAGCTGGAGTGCAGAGCAAGCCCAAAGGGTGGGTGGGTGATTTAGGAAAAGTGAAAATGTGGAGGGCATGGTTTGGGGTGCAGAGGAAGCCCCAAAGGTGGGTGGGTGCTTTAGGAAAAGTGAAAATGTGGAGGGCATGGTTTGGGGTGCAGAGCAAGCCCCAAAGGTGGGTGGGTGATTTAGGAAAAGTGAAAATGCAAAGGATGTGGTTTGGGGTCCCTGGGAAATGGACACAGAGCCCTTCACAGCCTTTGCAGCACAGGGATCCTGCAGGACACAGCTGGCTGCTCCTGATATCCTCCCTCTCACGGGAATTTCTGAGATGGGGAGCTCCTCTGAGCTCTCCATTTCCAGGTAGCCAATTCTTTAGGAGTTAATAATTAGAGGAGCAATCATTTTCCCATCCTTTTCCTGGTCGGAGTCTTCACTGTCAGCAGAAGGTGCCTGCTCAGACCTTGCTCCCACTTAATCAGGATTTCTCCAAGAGGTTCTTGTGGGTGTGGAGCTCTCATTGTCCCACTTCACAGAACTCCAGATCAAGGCACTGATACCATTTTAATGTGTCTGATGTGGTTTGGTTTGTGTGTGTGTGTGAGGTTTTGTGATGCCTCTCTCTAAATATCTCAAACCTCCGAATGAGGAGGACTGTGGATGCATAAACATCCTTACACCCCATCCCAGAGGAGAGCTGGAACCAAATAAATCCTCTTAGCTGCCCAGAATGTGGGAGCCCGTCCCTCTTTGATGTCGGGTGTGTGCTGCTAATGCCATTTCCACAGGAGGGGCGCTGCTCTGGGGACAGAGGGTTTCAGAGGGGGGATTTCAGTGCCCTTGCCACTCCTTTCAATTCCCATCTATTTTATGGCAAGGCCCTCGCCCCAGGCTGTGCCCTCGGCTGCTTGAAGGGAACAAAACAACATCAGCCCATCCTCATGGCTGTCCTGACAATCCCCATCCCAGATGTGCGGGAGGTGACTCCGAGCCGCATCTCAGGCCACCAAAATCAGCCAATGCAGGACCACACCTGACTTTGGGGAGACACCTTGGGCTGAAATAGGAACAAAAAGCCCGGTTTCAGCAAAATTCCCTCAGCTGCGAGCTGTGGAGGTGCTTTTTTCATCCGTGGCGTGGATGTTTGGTGCTCGGAGGGATGGAGCCAGGCGGGAAGGGCTGCAGGGAGCAGAGGGAGATGTTCCTGCCTGTGACCTGTCCCTGTGCCTGGGAATCGCTGCTGTCCTCACCTCTGGCACACCGAGGGCTGCTCACAGCAGGGAAAGATGCTCTCCACGCCTGTAAATATCCCCCTGCCTCCCAAATTGATGGACCCGGGTTCCAACACGTGCTGATGGTGTGGGGAAGGAATTTACCAGGCTGGGCTCCAGCTGCCTTCCTTTCATGTCTGGTTTCTAAGGAACAGGGGCTGCTCTCCTTTCCAGTGGCATAAATGAAGGATAATGTGTTTCCCTGAGTGACAGGGACTGTAATTTATATCATTGGGAACACAACTGTGAACCAGGGGTTTACATTCACGTGCCAGATCGGGTTATGTTTATAACTTTAAAATAACGCGCAGCGAGTTAACGTTTGGGGAGAGTTTGCGGGGGCTTTTTGAAGATGAAAAGTACAAAACCAGTCTATTTTCTGCCATTTGGGCTAAATCCCGTAGTCAGAAGAATTGCCTGCCATTTGTAGGCAATTTTTTTTTTCCAAATAAGAGCAAGGAGGTTTGACCTACTAAAACTGCTCGGTTAAACACAAATAATAACCATGGGTGCTCTGTTCTGCTCCAGAGACAGCTGCAGAACGCGGGTCTTTAAGGTATTTATAGACCTTGGAGTCTTTGAGGCTAAAAAGTGTTGGAGAAGCATAAAATGTCTTTGTAAATTGTGTGTGCTGATACTTCACAGGCAGAATATTCCCCGAGAGTCTGTGGCACTCCGGCATCGGAGCCTTGTCTTCCTCCGGCAGATCTGATCCGTGTTTATTCTGGCGCAGGGAAGTCAAGGAGGATAATGAGAGGATTCTGCGTGTTTGTTTAGCGAGAGGAGGCGATAATGGCCTTTCTAACTCGCTGCAGGATTTACCTCTCATGAATTAAAAAACAAAGTAAACTGATTATGGAGCAGGTTGTGTGTTCCACCGCCTTTATTCGGGGTTTTCTGGGTGTTTCTCGCTCGTGCTGGGCAGGAAAGGCAGGATGGGGCACCCAGGCTTGGAGGAGAGGGGACAGGAGGGACCTTGGATGCTGCCAAGCCCATCCCAGCTCGGTGGGAAATTCCTGTAAAGGGAATCAGCATCCCCAGAGGCGCTGCTCCAGCTGATGATAAACCCAACAAAATTATTTATCTGATGATAAACCCCCAATAAAATGATTTATCTGATGATAAACCCCCAATAAA
>NC_031795.1:5456775-5462118 GCF_001522545.3 Parus major | reverse complement strand
GTTTTCAGGGATTTAGGGTGCAGGGTTGTGGGTGCACATCACTGCAGCAGCAATTTCAAAAACAAATTGGAAAAGGAAAAGCACCTGGAAATGGCTCACAGGGGCTCCTGTGCAGGGTCTGAGCTGACCCCAACCCTCCCCAGCCCCTCAGCTCCACTGGCTCAGCTGAGAAATCCAGCAGTGGCTGCCTGCAGCAATGAGGCTCCCCACCAGCATCCTGGGTTTTCCAGAGCCTGGCATCTTCCTACGGATGTCTCCATCCCAAAATGTGGATCCCTTATTAGTGTGATCACTGCAGCTGTCAGCCAGCACCGAGGGGCTGCCTCGCTTCTGCCCAGGCTGTGCCTGCCTTGCTCACCCACAATCCCAATGTGACATTTTCCTTCCACTGGAACCAAAGGAATGAACAACAACAACAAAAAAATTAAATTTATTTTGCCCCACTCGTCTCTAATGATGGCAGAACAATTTTTGCTGGCAGCATTTTCAGCAGCAGAGAGCAGATCTGGGAATGGGATGTCTGGGAAGGCAGGAGCCTTTCTTTAGCAGTCGCCTCACGGATGGAGCTGGCCGGGAAGGATAATGGTCCATAACATATTCATTATTTTCAGGACTGTGCGCTGAACTTCTCCCACTGGTGATGCAAGTGGAGATTTTTTTTTGTTTTCAGTCATAATGGGGTGAAGGATTCAGGCTCCAGGTTGCTTTTCCTTCCACGGGATTTCACGGGCAGCAGCGGAGCCTCTTGTCCCCTGTTGGTGTTGGATGTGACTTTGAGGTGAAATGCAAAACCTCAGCCACAGGCAGGTGTTGAGTGGAAGGTGCCACAGGCGTGTGGTGCTTCAGAGAGCGAGGAATGGGCAGAGACAGCTTGGGAGAGCTGGATGGAAAACGCTGTGAGCCCAGGGAGTTTGCTGGTGGTGAGCTGGGGCTGGATCCACGGTCCCAGGGTCAGTGGGAAGCAGGGAATGCCGTTCCCTTCCAGCCTGTGCACCCACTCCACTGCAGGAAAGGGCTTCCCTTCCCTCCCCAGCACAGCTGATGGAGTTTGAAATCACTCCTGGCTGTTAATCCGTGAAAGTCCCTGTTAGAAATAAAATAAAATAAAATATATATACGGAAAAGTGCTACTAAAAGGTTTATGAGGCTGCAGTTTCAGTTAGCGGCTCCTCCGGACCGGGGCAGCATCTGTTTCTCATTTACAGCTCCTTGAGCCGCTGTGAAACAGCTTCCCATGGCCTGGAGAGGAGCCTGCCTGGGGAGGGGGCATTTCCCCCTGGATCCCAGCGGGATCCTGGCCAGGATGTCCTGGCATTGCCATCAGCAGCATTTCCTTTCATCCCCAGGCTGGGGGACAAAGGGATGCCAGTCTGGGATTTGGCAGAGGGAACGTGATTGTTCTAAATTCCTGCTTTAGCTTGGGATTAATCATTCAGTGTCAGGTGCTTACAGGTACTCAGGTACCTTGTTCCATTAGATCAAAGCAAATTAGAGCTGAGCAGAATGTAAATACAGCTGATGGTCAGAGCCTTTGTCTCGGTGTTTTGCAGTTCCTGGTGTGGAAATTGAAGAAAAATTGTATTTCCCAGTGTGGTGTGCAGAGATAACGTTTGGGAAGTTGAGATCTCACGGGGGAGATGTCACACAGTTACCAGGAGCTGATAAGTCATTTTCTGTGGTCCATCTCAGGGTTTCATTTAGACATTCTGTTTGTGCTTGGGTGAACTGGAGATCTGCTCTTCTGTGCAATGGTGTCTCACAGAGTCACAGATGGTTTGGATGGGAAGGGATCCTAAAAACCATCTCATTCCACCCCCTGCTGTGGGCTAGGGACACCTTCCACTATCCCAGGCTGCTCCAAGCCCCATCCAACCTGGCCTTGGACACTTCCAGGGATGAGTTTTAAGGTCCCTTCCCACCCAAGCCGTTCTGTGGTTTGGAGATAGAAGGAGCAGTTCAGGTCGGATGCTTTGCCCACCCAGCTGGCAGAGGCACAAATCCCACCCAGGAAAGCACTGCCAGCCCCAGCACAGGAGCTGGGTGCGCAGTTCAGGAGGGCAGAGGTGGTGGAACATGGAGAGGAGTGAGAGCAGAGAGAGCAGAATTTAATGTCACCTCAGAAATTAAAGGCACCTTGGCATAATTTTACTGGGGTAAAGCAGAGCGGAACGGTGCCTGGTGGTGAGAGGGAAGCACATCCTGGGCTGATCCATCTCACTGCGCTGCACGAGGGGTCTGAGGGGTGAAATGGGATTAGGAGAAGCCCCTGTGGCTGGGAACAGCCCATCCCCTTCCAGAGCAGGGGGCTCAGCAGGGCTGGAGCAGCTGATAAGGGGCTGAGCTCCTCAGCAGGGTACAGCAGGAGCTGCTGGCTCCACAGATAAAACCCGTGGGAAGCTCAGAGCAGGGAGGACACCTTGGATTTATCCCCAGAGAGGGTGTTCCTCCTTGAGCAGCTGCAGGGAGGAAATCAGTGCCAGCCCCGGGGGGCACGGGGGGCACGGGGGGCTCTGTGTCCTGCACTTCTCCTGCAGCTGGAATGGGCACTGCAGATGTGCTGGGACATCAGCCCACACCTGCCGCTCCTGCAGCTCCACTGATGCCTCCTTGGGCTCCCAAAAACTCAGGCCAGACAGAATGAAGGGAATTAAAAGCAGTTCTATTTATTGAAGGGCTCCCAGGTACATTTTGGGCAGACAAAGCCCCTCCTGGGGGCTGCACCCAGAAATGGACCACGGGTTTTCACACATTTATAAGTTTGGGCCATTTGGATGTTGGGGGTTAATCATAATTACAGCTTCAGGTGATGAAGGAATTTACCCCAATTTGCTGTCCCAAACTGACTTTTCTTTGCATTTCTCAGGCCTGAGGCAGTGAGGTGTCCTTGATCCCCAGGCCTGCAGAGGAATTGTGTGTGCCCAAAATGGGAAAGCAGCAGCTGAAATGGGAAAGCTGCACGTGGAGTTTGGAGTTAAACTGAAAGAACTACGGGGTTACAAACACACGGAAAAGATCCAAGCTGAAAGCCGAAGGCATCACCACCACACCCCACCCATAACCTCCCCCCTTCTCTCGCTGCCTCCAGGACTGCCCCCAGCTCTTCCCCACGGAGGAGATCCTGATCCCGGTGGGAGAGGTGAAGCCCATCACGCTGAAGGCCAGGAACCTCCCGCAGCCCCAGTCGGGCCAGAGGGGCTACGAGTGCGTGCTCAGCATCCAGGGCATCATCCACAGGGTGCCCGCCCTGCGCTTCAACAGCTCCAGCGTGCAGTGCCAGAACAGCTCGGTGAGAGCGGGGATGGAAAGCGGCTGCCAGCCCCAAACCGCTGCAGGGAGGGTGGAAAATCCCTAATCCCGAACCCCAGGTGGGAGAACACCCGTGAGGGGCTCAGAGGTGGGGAGGAGATGCCCTGGCTGCCGGTGAGGGGTCAGCCAGGGGAAGGGGAGGAGGAGGAGGAGGAGGAGGAGGAGGAGGAGGGAAGGCAGGCTAATTCACACGCGGGGAGATAAGGAGAATCACAGAGCCCTTATCGAGGAGCTGTCAAATCCCAGGTCACGGTGGCTGGATGAATAGAGCAGGGAAGGAGGGGGAAAGGGAAACTGCCGGGGGAGAGGGGAATCACCGGCAGGGAGAGGGGAAACACCCGAGTGATGCTGCCGAGGAGCAGGGCAGGATAATCCCCCTCCCCAGGACAGGGCTCAGCCTCGCCATGGGCACCCCAAAGTCACCCTGGTGGGTACCAAATGACAAATGCCAGCCCCCCTACCCTGACCCACAGCCAAATTTGTGTCTCCTGTGTCCCTTCACAGCTGGGGGACCAGCAGGGACAAGCAAGGCCCTTCCTCTGCTCACCATGTGCTTGGAAAGGGCCCTGGGCAAACAGGGCACAGCCAGGTTGTTTTAGGCAGCAGAACAGGGTCCACTTGAATATTCAGTGCAGATGGTCTTAAATTGTTAATGAAGTTTTGAATTTTTAAAAGTTTTACTGGGTATTTATACATCACTGGCCGTCTTTGGGCCTCACAGCTTGGTGGATAATAAATGTATTAATAGTATATAGTACTTTTCCTACCCAGAGTGATTTATAAGCATTAGAGAAGCACTTTTATTGCTGTTGGGCTGATAGGGAGTGGTAGGGGGAGGATGTGAGGGCCATTCTGGACTCACAGCTTCTTGTTCCACACCAGCTGAATAAAACACAGGCAGGGTGAAGCAGTACAGTCAAACTGAGTTCAAAGTGCACAACTCCAGGGACAGGCAGAGCAGCCTGCCCTGCTTTAATCACCATTCCCTCGTCCCAGAGAGGATGGCAATGCTCACTCACATTTTGAAGTCTTTTTAGCAGCTCTTGGCTGACCTAAAGAGAGCACCAGAGCAAGGCCTGGCCAGTGCTGGGTGTGGGAATGGGAATTTCAGCATCCACTGGGAATTCAGCTGGAGCATCCAGCCTCACTCAGCCACGGCCCCAGGATGTCCACAAGAAGGGGAATAATTCCAGGCTTGGGTCCTAGAGCAGGCTGAAACAGTGGCAGGGGCTCTGCACCATCTATTTTTGCTCAGCTGTTTCCTGTTCCACCTGCAGTGGGATTTTGGAGCTCCCAGTCCCCCTGGGGAGCACAAACTGGGCAAGAAGCAGCCTGAAGGCAGCAGTCCCAGTCTGGTTGACTGGAGGGGCTGTGTTGGTAAACCAGAGACTGAGTGATGAGAGCAACCACTGTGAGTGGAGTAATTAATCTGTTACCTCTCACAAGGACTAGATCTGATTTAATTATCTCTTCCTGGTGAGGAGAAGGGACTCAAAGCAGAACCCTGGAGATGAAGTGTAAAAATGTGGTGTCTCAGGCACCAGCAGATGTTTTTAAGCAGAGAATGAAGATGGTTTCTCTCCAAGAACCCTCTTTGTCTGTGAGTGTTGTCTCCCCAAGCATTTCATTCTGGATCTCACTCTGCAGTACCTCTATGATGGGATGGACATCAGCAACTTGGCAGTGGACTTTGCTGTGGTTTGGAACGGGAACTTCGTCATTGACAACCCGGAGAACCTGAAAGGTAAAATCTGCTTGAGTTGGCTCCAGCTCATGGGTGGTGGGAGGCTGGAGAGAGGGGCAGGGATGATGGTGTGAGCCCTGAGGACCAGCTTGAGGAGGAGAGCAGCTCCCTGCAGTGTTGGTGCTGCTCTCTGAGCCTTGGTTTAGGAATCCACCTGTGCAGGGACACCTGCGGCTTGGGGAGCTGTGGTGGGCAACTCCAGGAGCAGCTGTGTCCTGAGGGAATCCCCAATCCCAGCTGTGTCCTGAGGGAATCCCCCAATCCCAGCTGTGTCCTGAGGGAATCCCCAATCC
>NC_031795.1:5452263-5456649 GCF_001522545.3 Parus major | reverse complement strand
CCCCAATCCCAGCTGTGTCCTGAGGGAATCCCCAATCCCAGCTGTGTCCTGAGGGAATCCCCCAATCCCGGTATTACCCCAAGGGATCCCCAATCCTGGTTTTACCCCAAGGGAATTCCCCAATCCCAGCTTCACCCCAAGGGATCCCCAATCCCAGCTGTGTCCTGAGGGAATCCCCAATCCCAGTTTTACCCCAGGGGGATCCCCCAATCCCAGCTGTGTCCTGAGGGAATCCCCAATCCCGGTATTACCCCAAGGGAATTCCCCAATCCCAGTTTTACCCCAAGGGAATCCTCCAATCCCAGTTTTACCCCAAGGGATCCCAAATCCCAGCTTCACCCCAAGGGATCCCCAATCCCAGTTTTACCCCAAGGGATCCCCCAATCCCAGTTGCAGCCCAAGGGATCCCCAATCCCAGCTTCACCCCAAGGGATCCCCAATCCCGGTTTTACCCCAAAGGGATCCCAATCCCAGTTTTACCCCAAGGGATCCCCAATCCCAGTGTTACCCCAAAGGGATCCCCAATCCCAGTTTTACCCCAAAGGGATCCCCAATCCTGGTTTTACCCCAAGGGATCCCCAATCCCAGTTTTACCCCAAGGGATCCCAATCCCGGTGTTACCCCAAGGGATCCCTGACCCCGCAGTGCCCCGTGGGAGCGCGGCCGTGTCCGATCCCGTGCTGTGTCCTCTCCCCTCAGTTCACCTGTACAAGTGTGCGGCGCAGCGCGAGAGCTGCGGGCTGTGTCTCAAGGCCGACCCCAAGTTCGAGTGTGGCTGGTGCAGCGGCGAGGCGCGCTGCACCCTGCGGCCCCACTGCGGCTCCCCCGGCGCCCGGCCCTGGCTCGACTGGTCCAGCCACAACGTCAAGTGCTCCAACCCGCGCATCACCGAGGTGAGCCCCGCTCCTCCCTGCGCCCCAAAACCCTCCCAGCCCCGAGAAACGGGGACAAAACGCTCCGGTTGTTCCCGGGAACCCTCTGACACGTGGCCGGGTGTGCGGTCGCTGCCCCACGGGCGGCTGGCGCTCACCCGCCCTGCCACCCGCGCAGGGTGACAGCGGATTAAACAGGGAGCTCGTTAGTCTGGAGTTGGTGTTGCTGATGTTTCTGTTCAGCCCGCTGAGGGATGCAGAATGTGTCCCAGGAGTTTTCACCGGTGGAACTGCGCTCGCTCTGTTAGCGCTGCTATCAGGAGTGACGCTCCCGCCAGGTGGGAGCGGAGGAAGGTTTGGGTTTGTCTGTTCATTAAATCCCCAAAAAGCCTCCCTTCCCTGGGCGTGTACAGCACAGGAGGATCAGAGCTGGCTGCTACAGCAGTGCTGGTGCCAGAGCTGCTCAGCACCCAAAATCTGCCAGCTGAACCCAAGTGGGTGTGGAAGTCTCCTCTTAAATTAAATTAGTTCCTACACGGGTTTAACTAAACTGGCTCAGCTCCCGTGGGAGGGAGGCATCAACCTCCTTTCATGGAGAGGAGGAACCATCGAGGCTGCTGCTGCTGCCTCGGGGCAGGGTGGGGCTGACAGGAGAACGATGTTGCTGAGGAGGATCCATCCATCCTCAGGAGCGATAACACCAGGGATGTTTAGGTGCCTTAGGCCTTCAGCCCAGCGGTGCTACCTTTGCTGGGCAGGTGTTTCTCTGTCTCTCTCATGCAGGTGTTTCTCTCTCGTGCAGGTGTTTCTCTCTCTCATGCAGGTGTTTGTTTCTCTCGTGCAGGTGTTTCTCTCTCTCATGCAGGTGTTTGTTTCTCTCGTACAGGTGTTTCTCTCTTGTGCAGGTGTTTGTTTCTCTCATGCAGGTGTTTGTTTCTCTGTCGTGCAGGTGTTTGTTTCTCTCATACAGGTGTTTGTTTCTCTCATGCAGGTGTTTCTCTCGTGCAGGTGTTTCTCTCGTGCAGGTGTTTCTCTCGTGCAGGTGTTTCTCTCTCTCGTGCAGGTGTTTCTCTCTTGTGCAGGTGTTTGTTTCTCTCTCATGCAGGTGTTTGTTTCTCTCTTGTGCAGGTGTTTGTTTCTCTCTCATGCAGGTGTTTGTTTCTCTCATGCAGGTGTTTCTCTCTCTCGTGCAGGTGTTTCTCTCTCTCATGCAGGTGTTTGTTTCTCTCGTGCAGGTGTTTCTCTCTCTCATACAGGTGTTTGTTTCTCTCATACAGGTGTTTGTTTCTCTCGTACAGGTGTTTCTCTCTCTCGTGCAGGTGTTTGTTTCTCTCATGCAGGTGTTTCTCTCTCTCGTGCAGGTGTTTGTTTCTCTCGTACAGGTGTTTCTCTTGTGCAGGTGTTTGTTTNGTTTGTTTCTCTCGTACAGGTGTTTCTCTTGTGCAGGTGTTTGTTTCTCTCTCATGCAGGTGTTTGTTTCTCTCATGCAGGTGTTTCTCTCTCTCATACAGGTGTTTGTTTCTCTCATACAGGTGTTTGTTTCTCTCGTACAGGTGTTTCTCTTGTGCAGGTGTTTGTTTCTCTCTCATGCAGGTGTTTGTTTCTCTCATGCAGTGTTTTCTACAGGGCAGAGTGGAGCTGGTGGGAGGTGCTGGGGCTGGTTGTGCAGGGATGGGAAAGCATTAAAAAGTCTTGGAAACCTGTCCTTTCCCTGCTCGGTTCCTTTCCAAGTCCCAGCTGTCCTACCAGGAGATAAAATGATGCTTAAAGGCTTCCCTGGATATTCCCCTTGCCCTGCCACTGGGCAGAACCCAAACTTTCCTTGCCCAAGTCCTGTTCTGCTGCACAAGGTTATGCTACAAGAAACAAAACAACCTCCACTGAGATTTGCTTCCCCATAAACCATGCAGAAAGTTGTCAAGCCAAAGAAATCTTGGAATTATTTATCTGCCCCTCCTTGAGCTGGGCAGAGAAGGGGAAAAACACTGAGCTCCAGCCACCAAGTGACTGCATGTGAGCAGTGCCAGGCTGGCTCCGGCAGCTGGCTGCAGGCAGGGCACTGCCACCAAGTGTTTTATCACTGTCCAACTTGAAATCAATACTTTTGGGCTCTGTCCAAGGAGAAAAGAGCAGAGCTCTGCTGTTACAGATTTCTTGACTCCATCCCCAGGTCTGTGTCTCAGCCCTCAGAGTGAGGCTGTGGAGAACATGAGACTTTCACAGTTTTTTGTTGCTGTTGGGTCCTTTCCCAACTTTGGGGTTTTCTCGGGGTTTTGGGTTCCATTTTGCAATGCCCAGTGCTGCAGAGCTGTACAGCTGGGAGGACACCCTGCCCTGCTGGCACTGACCTGGCCCTGGCAGGTCCAGAGCTGGCGCTGGTGGCACGTCCCCCATCCCCAGCAGTGACAGGACTGGAGAGCAGGGTTTGCTCTCATACTGCAGCTCACACTGCAGCCTCAATTACCCAGAGTAAAAAAGCCTTTAATAAGGGCTGGTTTCCACTCCTCCTGCTTCATCTGGCCATGTTCACTCTTTGTGACCAGCCTGGGGTCAAGGGCCTGGCCCCCAGGCGCCAGTGCCTTCAGGGGATGCATAAATAAGAAGAGATTGTGTCTTAATAGTTCTAAAAGTAAATGAGCAGTGGGGTATTTGCAGTGCTTTCACTGCTTGAGAGGCCCAGCCCTCCCCAGCAATGTCCCCTCAGCAGCTTAAAACTTCCAGCCAGTCTGTGGCCTTAGCAATAAATAAATAAAAATCGGTTTTCTGGCGAGCAAGCGGCGCTCTGATCTCCTATTCATTTATTTGCAGGGCTCATTAATATAACATCAGTGCAACAAACAGCTGAAGGGGGGGCAGTGTCAGGCTGAATAATGGAGTCGCTCTGCTGAGATAACAATTAGGTTCTGAATGTGCCATCAGCTGAGGCAGGGACAAGGAGGGCTCATGCCGGGATGACAATGCTCATGTGCCGCTTCCCCGCTGGGCTCATCAGCTGGGATGCAGAGCTCAGGGCAGGAGAGGAAAAAGCACAAAGATGAAGGTGGATGGGGTCTGGGGAGGGGGCAGGGGCTGTGCCATTGATTGGGTGCTCTCTCTGCACCCCAACAGATGCCAAGGGCTGTGCAGGGCTCGTGGCTTTACCCCAGCTCCCAGCCAGCCCCGGCTCCAGCTCTCCCCAGCTCCTCTCTGGCTTCTCCTGCAGGCAAAATGTTCCTTCATGTCAGAAAGGCTGGAAGATTGGAGCAGAGAGACGTGACACTGAGAGCATTGATCCCTCATTGCTGGAGCCGTGTCTTCTGCCACTGGGCTGGGGCTCCTGGATCCCTGGGATCCTTGGATTCCAGCCTTGGGGATCCTTGGATTCCAATCTTTGGGATCCTTGGATTCCAGGCTCAGGGATCCTTGGATTCCAGACTCAGGGATCCTTGGATTCCAGCCTTGGGAGTCCCTTGGATTCCAGACTCAGGGATCCCTTGGATTCCAATCCCTGCAATCCTTGGATTCCAGGCTCAGG
>NC_031795.1:5448558-5451963 GCF_001522545.3 Parus major | reverse complement strand
GGATCCCTTGTTTTCCAGCCTTGGGGGTCCCCAGCTTGGTTTCAAGTAAAAAGCAGCACCAAGAGAAGTGCTCTGCAGCATCTGCAGCCCTTCCCTGCCCAAGGACAGGGTGTGAGGGTGACCAAGCTGCTGCCACCCCGCTCATCCCCGTGCCCAACCCGTTTCTGAACGGTGCTGCACACCTGATCCCTCCTGCCCAGCACTGTTACAGCTCTGGACTGGGATTTGTCCCGTGCAGTGGGCAGAGGTGACCTGCTCAGAATAATTCTGCCTCCCACACCCTGCTCACATCTCAGTGACTTTCAAGCTGCTTCAGTTTAGCAAACAACCTGACAAAACTTCAGCAGAGGTGCAGATTCCTAAACAGCAAATGTGCAATTCCTGGTTATGGCCTGGCTCTTTCTCAGCTGCCCTTTGCAGGTCCTTTCATCCTCCACAGAGCTCTAAGCGAAAAGCCAGTCTAGTGAAGTGATTTGCTTGAAATTGGGGAATATTTCTTGCTAATCCTGTCTGTCTCAGATCAGAAATCTGGACTGGCAGCCCTGCAGCCTGGGCAGCTCCCAGCACAGCCCAGCTGGGATTAAGGCAGACCACGGGCTGGCTGTGCTGGAGGTGCCTCATCCTTGCCCAGCCAGAAGCCCAGGGATGCTGCTCCGAGGGTCCCCAGCTCTGGGTGCACCGGGACCTTTAAGACTTATCTTCTTTCTGCGATTTTGACTGAATCTCTCCAGCTGTAATTAATTGAATGCATCTGTTCTAACCCTGGGGCTGCTTTATGGCACAGTTACTTCAAAACTGTTCAATTAGTGGCCACTAAAATCTAGGTCGAGTGGAGCTCCATATTGGGGATTTTCCAGGTCAGGACATTTTTAAAATACAGCATCAGCTCGGCTTTGTTCAGGGAGGCCGCTTGGCCCCGCTGCTTCTGCTCAGGTCAGGAAATGGCAAACGGTGACTCCTTGTTTTTGAGCAGTGATGAGACAATGAGCCCAGCGGAGTAAGTGCTCCAGTAAATGCATTTTAACATCCTCCAGAGCTGAGAAGGACAGTTGTAACTGTCAGCCGAGTTCAGGTGATTCCCAAGCAGTGATGTAAACACTACCAGGCCTCCAGGACTGGGTGTAACACAATCCAGCTCGGTTTTGCAGTGGGTTTATGGGCACGTCGAGCTTCCCAGAGCTAAATGATACAAGACAGGCCATGGTGTGAGTTACAGGGAACAGCAGCACAACAGGCAGTGCGTGGTGAATAAATTAAAAACCTCCGTCAGGCGGTGGAGGGGAGAGGAAGGTGGGAATTAAAGGATGTGGAGGAAGGAGGGGGTGGCTTGGTGGCTCTGGAGGGTGGAATAACCTCAGCATGTGAGGCCAAAAACGGGACAGAATGCTCAGGGAAGTGATGGAGGGGGAACAGGCAGCCTAGGGAAGTGCTGGAGTCACCCTGGCAGAGCTCAAAAACCAAGTGGACGTGGTTTAGTGGGGATGGTGAGATTCCATCTTGAAGATCCTGGGTGTCTTTTTGGAGATGCTTTGGGGAACTGGGGACCACAGGAGTGATGGGGACAGGGGGAACAGGTCATGGGGATGTGGTGTGCTGGTGGCACTGGTGTTTGGCCGCTTTCCTCACCCCTGGGAAGGTGGAAAAAACCAACCATCCCTCTGGAAACAGCAAGGAAAAGGTTCTGAGGAGCTCAAGTTTTTTTGCCAAAGACAAGGGTGGAACAAAGAAGCGTAAACAAGATTTATCCATTAAATTAATTAAATTGCGTTATTATGGATTGTGTTTATTTATTAATAACAGCTGCAGCGTGGGGAAGATTAGAAACTCACCCAAGAGCAACAACAGAGCGGTGGCAGATTCAGGATGGCTGTCTGAGAGTCCTGGGTCCAAATTTTGTGACCATGCATTATAGAAATTTATACTCCTAATTGAAGAGGAGATTGTCCTTAATGCAAGTCCAGGGAAGCAGGGATGATTATGGCTGAGGGAGGCTATAAACAGGCAGCTTGAAAGCACATACCTCACCCTTTAACATTTTTAAGTCATTTGAGGTGCCAAGTCACTAATAAAATGTGACATTAACATTCAGAGAACAGCCAAGGCAGAAGGTAAAGTTCTCCCAAGCACCAGGCTGCTTCTGGAAGGTGACTTACCCTGTTCTGGATAGGGAAGAGAGGAGCCAGGTTTATCGTTCTGCACGGATTTCTGGGGAATGGCACTGCCCACTCTTCTTGGCCGGCTGAGGGACATTGGGGTCCTCTTTTGGAGCACAGCACAGATGGATTTCAGCATCCCTGGGCTCCTCCAGGACATCCAGGAGAGCCATGAGGGGGTGACCCTGGCTGGTTTGGCAGCAGGAGCAGGAGGAGGCTGCAGCACTCCCAGCACAAGTGTTTCCAAGGCAGGGGCTGAAGAAGGAGCGTGGTGGGGATGTCCCCTCACCTTCCCCGTGTTCTGTCTCCCTGCAGATCCTGACGGTGTCGGGGCCCCCGGAAGGAGGGACGAGGGTGACCATCCGTGGTGTCAACCTGGGCCTGGACTTCTCGGAGATCGCGCAGGGGGTGCAGGTGGCCGGGGTGCAGTGCACGCCCCTGCCCGAGCACTACGTCGTGGCCGAGCAGTGAGTGTCCCCTCAGCCGTCCCCACCGCGTGTCCCCGGGGCTGGGAACCCCACAGAGCTCCTCCCTGACCTCCAGCCAACGCTCAGGAGACCAAAACCTCACCCAGAGCCCGGTCCCTTGCAGGAAGGGCTGTGGAGGTGGCTGTGGGAAGGGATTCCTGCACATTCCTGCACATCCCTGCACATTCCTGCACATCCCCGCACTCTGGACTCTCTCTGCAGGGGTTAAACAGCCCTTTAAGCTTTCATTAAATGTTCTGTTTCCTTCCACACCGCGGTTCCTGCTTGGCTAAGCACCTTTGCTGATGAGCACCTTGCTGCCGCTCCGCGCTCCCCATCCCACTTGGAATTCCTCCGGCGCCGCCGGCTGCGCGCAGCCATTTGTTAGGGGTGACAGCCCCGTAATCCGAGCGGGGCTCCGCTGGAGTCAATTCATTTGTTTCACTAAGAAAAATGTCAGTCCAAAATTAGAAAACAGGCCTGTACCAGGGGCTGGGTGAAGGAGCCCCACAGCGTGACCCCGCTCCTCTCCTGCCCCGTGGGGCTGTGCCGGGGAGCCAGGAGGGCGCTCAGAGGCTGCTGGGGGATGTTCGTGCTGGGTGGGACTGGAGAAAAGGTGATGTCTCCCCTTGGGTTGTGTCATCTCCTGCTGGGGAAGAGGATGGTGAACGCTGCTGTGGGAACGGGATGTGGCCAAGATCCCATGGTGGGCCCAGCAGCACAGACCTGCCCCAGCTGAGGGAGCAGCTGCAAGGAGCTGTCCTCTGCTGGGAGATGCATTTGGT
>NC_031795.1:5435865-5448031 GCF_001522545.3 Parus major | reverse complement strand
GGAAGGCAGAAGGGGCATTGCTGACCCCTCTGGAGCAGCGAGGGTCAGTGCAGGGTGCCAGGGAATCTGGGATCTCGGGATGGACGGTGCCTGGGGCTGCTGCAGGAATGGCTCCAAGCACCGATCCCCATCACTGCGAGCAGTCGGGGCTGTTCTGCTGAGCAGTACTTTGTTATACTTTATTTTTCAAATAAAGGCTGTAAGATTATGAAATTATCCCCCTTTGATGGTATGAAACCCTGATTTTATAATCATGACTCTAATTACGGCTCTTGAGCTTTCAAAGTTTGTTAACATCATTAAAACATTTACCCTGGGCAGATAACAGCAAGCGTTTGCATGAGAGCTGCCTTTTAAAGATGAATACAGATAAAAGGACCCTCTTAAGGCTTCTGTGGGCAGACTGAATTCCAAGACTGTAATGACTCTGCCATATGCTCCAGCCCCGCAATCTATCAGCCAGCAATTAGGTTAATGTTGGTGAAAGGGCCACTTAGCCCGGCAATCAGCACCCTACAGCTCTGCCAATGCAGCGTTTTGTAACAAGGTACCTGCTGGGGATTTGGCCGGGAGCAGGACTCGGACCAGGTGTACCCGGTCACTTGTGCCCTGTCCCGTGCCCGTCCCTGCCCGGGCTGGGCTGCAGCTGCTGCTCTGCTGGCAGAGATGAGAATTTGGTGTTTCCTTGGGGCAGAGAGAACCTCCCCTCTCTTCTCCTGCCCGTGGGGTGCCTGGAGTCACTTCCCAGGCTTTGTTTGCCCTGGCCCCAAGCTCAGAGTGGCCTCCTCTCCCCGCTGCTGGTCAGGAGGAGGAGGAGGAGGAGGAGGAGGGATGAGGGAGAGGTGAAGGAATAAGAGGCAGAGAGGCGCAGGGGCGATGTCTGGTTGAAAGGCAGAGCGAGGAGCACGTGGCAGAGGAAGGCTCAGAGCTGAGACGCTTCAATCCCTGCTCTCCAAAGGCAGCAGAGCTCTCCAGGCAGCCCCTTTTGATGTGCAGCAATGAGGACGAGCACGTTCCTCCCTTTACCAGCCTGTGTGTATTTCATGGGGCCTCCTGGCATCACCTGCGCACGCGAGCTGCAGCTTCTTTTTTCCTTCAGTCTTCGTGGTTTATTTTATTTTACTTTTTATTTGCGGTGAATTTAATGCTGCTGAAGGCAGCTGGAACGCTGCCTCCCCAAATTGGGGCCTTTTATGTCTTTTTGTGTGATAGGCAGAGGAGTGAGCGCTTCTCTCTTCAGCCTCAGCAGGGAGAAGCTGCTCTGGCTCCTCTCTGGTCCCACTCCCAGGGTCAGATCCACACAGGGATCTCCTCATGGGTGGAACTGCACCTCCAGCCTCAGGCAGGTTACTCCTACCTTCAGCTTTTCACCCCTCAGGCAAATTGCCCATCTTCAAGTCTGCAGTCCTGAGGCGAGTTATTCCCCCTCTCACATTTCCAGTCTGGGGCAGGTTCCTCTCATCCTCAGCTTCCCAGTGCCTGCAGGGATGCTCTTGAATTTATCTTCGCAGCATTGCTGTGGGAGCAGGCAGCATCCAGGTCCATCTGGAGAGCTCTGCCAGCTGATGCCCCTCTGAAAACCATCCCCAAACCTGCTGGCATGACTGGCATCCTCTGGATCCATCCCCAGCCGGTGCCACACATCCCCCGTGCCCTGGGATTTGGGGGTTGTTCATCCACAGTGATCAGTCAGGGTTAACCCCAGCAGCTCTCCCTGGCCCTGCAGCTTTCCCAGCCTCGGGGAGCTGAGCTGGACCATGCCAGGAGCCCAGGGCCACGCTCCACCAGCGTGTTTGTGGCAGGCAGCCCTGTCCCCCAGCAGAAGCTGCTCTCCAGGGCTGTCTCTATCATCTCCCAGCAGGTTTCTCCAGTTTTGATTAACTGGGAGTCTGCAGTGTGAGCTGTTCCCTTAATGAACTCATCTGTTACTCTGAGGACTTCGCACTCACTTTGCTACTGGCTAATATATTGCCATTAGTGCTCTGCTTTGCTCTGGAGTTTACAGCTTGTAATAATTATGTCTAATTTTGATTTTTTTTTTCCTTTAAATTACTACATGGGGTAAAAATAGACTCAGTAATTAACTTCTTCCAAAGAGGCAGATATCAAAGTTAAAGAGGTGGGGGCAGGGAAGGAGAAATAAAGGCAGCGTGGAGCTGTGCAGGGCACTGCTGGAACCTGCTGCCAAAGCTTCCCTGCGGCATTTCTGCTTCCAGGATCGTCTGTGAAATGGGGCAGGCGCTTCCAGGGATCAGCTCCGGCCCAGTGCTCCTGTGCATCGGAGAGTGCAAGCCCGAGTTCACGGCCAAGTCGGCGCAGCAGTACATGTTCGTGGTGAGTGTCCTGCTGGGGGACAGGCGTGTGTGCCCCGGGAGCTGAGAGTGCCACATGGAGGGGCTTCAGCTCCACAGCACAATCCTGCAATTGCCTTTTTATTCCCTGGGGGTTTTCTCCCTGGTGTTGCACGATTTTTGGTGGCCCTGCTTGCAGGATCAAGAGCTCATCCTGTGAATAACCGGGGCTCCCGGAGCATTTGGGTCCAGCTTTGCACCTCCAGAACAGAGATTATGGAATCAAAGATTGGTTTGGGTTGGGAGGGACCCTCAAAGACCCAGTCCCACCCCTGCCATGGGCAGGGACACCTTCCACTCTCCCAGGTTGCTCCAAGATGCATCCAGCCTGGCCTTGGCCACCCATGGATGTCCTTCTGTGCTGTCACAGGCACCCACAGCAGCTCCTGGCTGCAGCAGGAGCACTGAGTGTGTCCTTTCCTTCCTGCAGACTCCAGCTGTGAGTTTCCTGAGCCCCAGCCGTGGCCCGGAGTCGGGAGGGACCATGGTGACCATCTCTGGCCACTACCTCGGGGCGGGCAGCCGCGTGTCCGTGCTCCTGGGAAACCAGACCTGCGAATTCCACGAGTAAGAGACCAGCACAGGCTCCTCCTGCTCCTGCCCCAGCAGGGATCTGCTGGAGCTGAATGTGCAAAAATCCATCTGGGAGCCCCTAAGGCTCCCATTCCCTCTTTTATTGCATGAAACCCTCTTCTCTTTAATTGTGATGGAGGCTTGCATGGCAAGGGAGGGATTCATCGGTGTCAGTGCTGTTCGTTATTTCATTTTAATGCTGTTCCAACAGTTACTGCTCTGAAAATCACAGTGAAACACCACTGTGATGGAAATATGCTTATATTGGTCATCAGTTCCTGCCCCCAGCCTGGCTGCCCTGATGAAAATGGAACATTTATAAGAAATATCTCCTTTCTCTCCTCACAGACCTGCATTGCTTTTATTGCAGCCCCAATGTTGCAGGTGCCTCGATCTCCTAAAAACAGTCTGGGATGCTCAGGGCAGAGCAAGGCAAGGTCTGCTCACACCTCCTTCTGAGGAACCTGCCCAGCCATCAGTCTCTGCTGGGATTTCCATGGCAAATTTGCTTTTCCCCCAGCAGTGTAAACACAGAGTTGACATTTGCAGGGTTTAATGGGTTTCCCTGTGGCTTAGTTAAGAAAGAGATGTTTGGTTTCCATCTGTGTGTATCAGTACACAGCCCTGCCCACCCTGCTGGCACTGGGCACAGCCTGGGTGGCACCCTGGATCCAAAGGGATTCTTTGGATCCCAGATCCTCACTCAGGCTGCCCAGGAGGAACTGAGGAAGTTTCTGGGAAAGCAAAGATCCCTGGAGGTGAATTTCTCATCCAAAAGCCCGAGAGGTTTTTGGATGTGGGAGCTGTGGGCGTTCAGGTGTGGGAGCACACCGGGCTATCAGCAGTGCTTGTTCTGGATCCAGCCTAGGACGGTGCTCAGGACATTCCAGGACCTTCCAGGGCAGCTCCAGGTGGAAGCAGTGTAACCAACCCACCAACATTTCCTCCCACACCCAAAACAACGACACCAAATGGCTCCCTCAGAGACAGGAACAGCGTTACCACCAGCACAAAGGCAGGATCAGCCTGGAATATCATCCCTGAAAGAGCTGATCCAGGCATCCTGCAGCTGCTGACCTGCTTTGGGTTCCCTGTGTTATAAATGCGAAGGCAAAATGAGGTTAAATATGAAAACAATTTATCATAAAACAATTTCAATAAAACAAATAACGAAAGGAAAAAAACACAATAAAATAAATCAGCGCAGCGCTGGGTGGACAGGGGTCTATACCCAAAAGTATAGGTTTTCCCAAATCCACGATCGAGGGTTCTCTGCCCTGGGTTTTTATAGGGGTTTTGTGTCCTGAGGCTAAATTCCAAGTAAGCACCATTCACCAAGGATCCTTGATGGTTGATTGAATGGATTTCCTGGGTTTGAGGAACTAAATCAATAGACGTTTGGGCAGAGTCTCCTCATATGTAAAAAGGTCCTGGGTGTTCCTTGATTTCATCTTGGGATGAGCCATCAGGACGGAGTGGTTGGGTCCGGCTGGGCTTCTTTTTTTGTCCATTTTGATTGCTTCCCCAACTGTGGCTTGCAAGGCGGGGTGGTCAGGTCCGGTGATGAGGATCTCGTCCTGGCTCGTTTCTTTGTCCAGCCTGATGGCCCAAGTCCTGCTTATTCTCTTAGGCTGATGGGTGCCTAGGATCGTTATCCCGGTGCCAATTGTTATCTCTTGAATGGGTATTCCCGACTGGATCTAGGGAGGAATCCTTTGCCACACTATATTTTATATTTTCTTATATTATTATTATAACTACAGATATATTTATTGAAGCTTTTACGAATTTTTATTCATAAGTTCATTTATCACACCTGGATGTTCCAATTGCAGCAGGGAGCTCAGCAGGGTGAGAGCAGGGACTGAGCAGCCGGTTCCTCACGTGGGGCCACGCCGTGCTCTCCCTTTGCTCTGGACTCTTTTGAGGCAATGAACTCCAATTGTACTCCAGGGTGTGGGGGAGCCTGATGAGATGAAGCAGCTCCTAATGAGATTCCCTCTAATTACAGCTTCCCCCATTCTCCCCTCTCTGATCGGAGGAGTGGGTAGATTCACCATGACGACATAATAATAGCACAGAAAGCTAATTAGCTGATCACAGGGAGCCGGGAGCTGCTCTGCCAGCAGCCCTGCGTCACTCCCAGCTCGTGCCAGAGCTGGGCAGGCAGGGCAGGGGCTGGGCTGGGCAGCAGCAGGGCAGGGAGGGCTGCAGCAGGGCTGGGAGCTCCTCAGGCTGCACAGAATCACCCCGAGACTCAGCACAGGGGCTGGAGAATCCCACTCCTCACACAAGGAAGCCTTCGTGGCTAAGTTAAACCAAGGTGGATGTGATAGAACCAAGTGAGGTTGGGAAAAGGAAAAGGAGCAGGGCAGGAAGGGGTGGGGGTGTTATTGCATCAACAGAAATGGTCAAGTACCATTGATGTAATGGTTTGAGGTGTTTCAGGGGGTGATTTCTCCCTCAGTTGTGGGGGGTGGGATGCCAAGGTGTGAGCTGGGAGCATTGTGGTACCTGCTGTTCCAGGCCCTCCTAAATGTCCTTAGAGATGGTGCATGAAATGCTCCTTAGGGAGGGCAGGGAGTGTGTAAGGACCCCAAAAAGGGCCCACACCTTGTCCCCCTGCCAGGCACAGGCTCAGAGCTTTGCTGGAAGCAGAGCAGGGACATGGCTGCACCCGAGCCTCAGCCATTCAGGCACCCCCAAAGCCCCTGAGGATGGTGAGGAAGGTGAAGGTTGCCCATTCAGGAGTGCCAGGTTTTATTTAAGTGCCAGACTGGCAGTGAGGTGCTGCAGACCTGCCTGCCCTCTCCCCTGGGAGAACCCAAAACCGAAGGAGCCACAGAAAGAACACAGACTGTCCTGTGAGGCCAGTTTTGGACAGGTTTGGACAGGAAAGACAACCACAGGTGGCTGTGCAGGAACACTGGCCTGCCAGGGATGTCCCTCCAGCACTTTTTGTAGGATCCAAGGAGCCGTGTGGATCCTCCCAGCTCTGTTCTGGATGCTCAGATCTCATTCCCCTCTCCATCCCTCCACCCACCGGCGCCTTTGTGCTCTGACAGTGCCTCCCTGCGCCGCTGCCTCCACCTTTTCTGGGGCTGTGGTGGCAGCAGATGGTCTGTTGTGTCCAGCCAGCCAGCGCCGAGCCGAGGTCACCCCGCTCTGAACGGGAGACAAAGCCCAAGGCAGCGGTGCCGGTGCCATCGCCCTCCCCAGGCAGGGGCTGCGCGGGGCCTTTGTGCCGCTCACAAGAGCCTGGTGTGTGCTCTGGGGTGGGGAGGGGAAGAATTTGGCTTTTCACTGAGCTCATGCATCCCATTTAAAAGGCAGCCATCTGTTTTCGCACGCCCAGCAGAAAGAAGGCAGCGGGTTCAGGGGGAGCTTGGCACAAGGAGGGATTTCAGGGCGGCTGCGCTGCTCTCGCGATGGGCACAGCTCGGTGCACAGCTCCCTGCCCAGCTCCCTGCCCTTCCCTCCATGCCAAACCCTCCTGCCCACCTCAGGAGCTCCCCAGGCACCAGGCTGGGCTCAGGGATGGAGAGGGGAATGAGATCTGAGCTATCTGAGCTGCCCCAGGATGGGACAAAGGCTGTTCCTGCCCCCACACCACCACCCCACTAACAGCACCCGTCTCCCTTTGTGCAGGCGATCCATGAACGAGATCGTTTGTGTGTCAGCACCCTCAGCCCACGGCCTGGGGGCTGTTCAGGTCTCTGTCAGCGTGGACAGGGCTCAGCTGGAGAGGACTTTGCTGTTTGAGTACATCGATGACCCCAAGGTGCAGCACATCGAGCCCGAGTGGAGCATCGCCAGGTAACAGCTCTGACAGCGCCTCTGTGCTTCTCCTCTGCTCTGGGGCTCCTCACACACAGCCAGGCCACAAAAGGGCCTTTGGGAAATGCACAGCCCACCCAGCATCCTGAACGGGGCAGGGCTGGGCATTCCTGGGGTTTGCATTTCCCACAGGTCAGGCCTGGGGTTACCAGAGGGGTTGTGCTCAGCCAGGCAGCGACAGCACACCCTGCACCGAGAATTTGGGGGCACAGCCTAAGGGCAGATCAGCCCCTCTGCTGCAGAAGGGCACAGCTGCTCACGAGAGGCTCCTTCTTGTGCTCCTGGAACACAAGAAAGGGAGAAGCTGATGTTAATCAAAGGGCAGTGTGAGCAGCGGGGTTGCTGCCGCTGCCTCATCACGGGGACATTGCTGAAACCCCTGGGCTGAGCTCATCCTCTCAAACCTGACCCCACGGGTGCCTGAGCCCCACAGCACCTCAGGCCAGGCCCTGAGCACAGCCCAGCCCACTCTGAGCAGCCTGTCCTGGCTTCCCCACAGCGGACACACACCCCTGACCGTCACTGGCTCCAACCTGGACGTGATCCAGGAGCCCCGGATCCGCGTCAAGCACAACGGGAAGGAGTTTGTCAACGTGAGTAGGGGCTGGCACTGGGAGCCTCCCCCTGGGTGGGGAACGCTGCCAGGGCTGCCTCCCTGGGGAGGTTTGCATGGCAAAAGCTGCTCTGGGGGTGTTTCCTGCACTCCCCCAAACTGGGAACACCGGGAAGAGGGAATTTGGCACGCGAAAATGTGAATTTACCTCCTTCCCCTACCTGTATTGTTTCAGCCCATGAGTGAGAAGCTGGGACGAACCCCCAGCTAAATGGGGACTAAGCGAGGTTCCTGTGTGTGCTACAAGTAAGAATTGCACCTCCAGGACCTCAGAAATTATTCTGGCCAAGTAAAACTGGAATATATTGTTTTCTATGCAGTGATCTCTGTGACTGAGTCTGTATTATCTTGGAAAGGGCAAATCACTTAGCGGTCTTTTCCTATTCCTCTTCTCCCCCTCAAGACCTTTTTCATCTGAGCTCTTTTTAAAAAGACATCTAATTTTGTTGCTAGCAATTGCAGTTATAGTGCTACAAAAATAATTCTGAAGACACAAAATTGAGCGAAATTAAATCTTTCACTTATGGAGGGAGGCCAAATGGTTGGGCTCTTGCTGCTTTACAAGGCAAGAGCCCCATAAATCAGTGATTTCCCTGCTTTGAGGGCTGGAGGAGCTGTGGGTGTCCTCAGCCCAGCAGGAGATGACCTTCATGTTCCCTCCTGCCCACCAGAGTCACAGGATCCATTCCCTCCCTCGCTGGCATTTGGGAATGGCCTCTAATCACCCATTGCAGCAGGGAACAGGTATTCCCCGTGGGTCTGTTTCTGAGCTAGAGAGGAGGGAAGTGGAAAGAAATGGGAAAAAATAAAGGAAAAGAAATGAGAGCTGCTGTGTGAGCCTTTAACTCCGCTGAAACACGGCTCATTTTGGGCTCACCTTCCATCTCCACCCCATTGCCTTCGTGCTGGCTGGAGGAGAAGCAAATTACCCCAAACCACAGCTGTAATGCCTCCCAGAATCAGTGAGGTTGGAAAAGACCTCTGAGATCAGGGAGCATCGAGGCTGGATTAAACATTTCCAGCAAAGCATGAATCCACTGGACTTCCCGGCCAGCAGAGCAGCCCAGGCCGGCTCAGGGCAGAGTCTGTGTCTCTGAAATGTCCCCTTTTCCAGGTGTGCAAGGTGGTGAACGCCACGGCCCTGGCCTGCCTGGCGCCGCCGCTGAGCGCCGAGTACCGGCCGGGGCTGGATGCCGTGGAGCGGCCGGACGAGTTCGGCTTCATCTTCAACAACGTCCAGTCCCTGCTGGTCTACAACGACACCAAGTTCATCTACTACCCCAACCCCACGTTTGAGATGCTGAGCTCCACCGGGGTGCTGGAGCAGAAGCCGGGCTCCCCCATCATCCTGAAGGTAAAGGAGAGCCTCGCTCAGCGCTGGGGAGCTCACAAAAACCCCAGAGGGAGGGAGGAGGGGGTGCCCTAAAGACAGCCCCGTTGTTTGCATGAGATGGAAGCTGGAGGAAGGTGCTGCATCTCTGTTGTGTCCCCGTGTCCCCAGGGCAGGAACCTGTGCCCGCCCGCCCCGGGAGGAGCCAAGCTCAACTACACGGTGCTGATCGGGGAGACGCCTTGTGCCGTCACCGTGTCCGAGACACAGCTGCTGTGTGAGCCCCCCACCCTCTCCGGGCAGCACAAAGTGATGGTGAGGGGCCAATGTCCCACCAGCATCCCCTTCCCCTCTCCTCTCCCCCCTTTTCTCCTCCTTCTCCAGCTCCCTGACTGGCTTGGCTACACAATCCCCTGTAGGATTTTAGATTTTATGCATCTCTAATTGGAAGTAAAATATTGATGTGGGTTAGCATGGAGAGACTTTGTCCTTCCCTGAGAGGAAAATGCCCCTCAGCCTTCTAGAAGGAACAAACCTTTCTGGCAGTGCCTTTGGCACTGGGTGCCAGCCTTCCTCTGGATGAAGTTGAGGCCATTCCCAGTGTTCTCCCTCCTGGAGGGATTTATTCAGCCCATGGAGACAGAACTGGCCGGCCAAGTGGATGGAAAGGTTTTGCCTTTTCGCCAAGCAGGAGCCAGGAACATCTGAACTCTGGAGTGTTGGATCAAGAGCCTCATCCAGGATAGCAGTCAGTGCCTCCCTCTGCTCTGGCTTTGGGCATCGCTGCTTCCTCTGCTGCTCTCACAGACCAAACCCCAGCTGCCGAATTGCCTGAGCAGAGCCCAAATGAGATTGTAATTGTGATTTATTTCCCTTGAAGTTCAGCATCCAAAACATATTCAGATTATCACAGTGTGGCTCCCAGAAGCGCAACCTGGCTGAGAGCTGCTCACATCTGTGGCCAGGGCACATCCAAGAAAAGCCTGTGCTGGTGTTAACTCCAGCCTGTTTGCTCCACAGCTTTCACGTGGAGCTTTCTGCTCCCTCCTCTGCTCTGTCCTTGCAGTCACTCTGGTTTCTTGTCAGGGGAATGATCAGGGGCTTGTTCATGCCCATGGTTTACAAAAAGGAGTTGAAAGCTTAAAAAATGAAAGTCAAATGGAGCCATCAGATAATAAGAGCAAGCCCAGATAGTGAAGGGCTGGCACATTTATCATCGCTTGAAGCCTCCCTGTGCTCACACAAGCAGCCCCCTCTGTGCTGGAAGGTTTTCTGCTCCTCAGCAGAGGTGGCTCGGTGTTTCCTGAGGGATCTCAGGGAGGTTCCCCAAGCTGCTGCTCAGCTGTGCTGTGCCCTGCAGGTGCGTGTTGGGGGGGTCATCTTCTCCCCTGGCTCCGTCAGCATCGTCTCCGACAGCCTCCTGACCCTGCCCGCCATCGTCAGCATCGCGGCCGGCGGCTCGCTGCTCCTCATCATCGTCATCATCGTCCTCATCGCCTACAAGCGCAAGTCCCGTGAGAACGACCTCACCCTCAAGAGGCTGCAGATGCAGATGGACAACCTGGAGTCCCGGGTGGCCCTGGAGTGCAAGGAGGGTCAGTGCTGCCCGGGGCAGGGTGCTCAGCTCCAGGGCTGGGGTCCCAGTTCAGCCCCAAGGGTGCAGTGGGAGCTGGCTGGGTGTTCCTTGGGGTTTGTTGTGTTCCTTGGGGTTTTGTGGGTGTTCCTTGGGGTTTTTGGGTGTTCCTTGAGGTTTTATGGGTGTTCCTTGGGGGTTTGTGGGTTCTCCTTGGGGTTTTATGGGTGGTCCTTGGGGTTTTATGGGTGTTCTTTGGGGTTTTGTGGGTGCTCCTTGGGGTTTGTTGTGTTCCTTGGGGGTTTTATGGGTGCTCCTTGGGGTTTTATGGGTGTTCCTTGGGATTTGTGGGTGTTCTTTGGGGTTTTGTGCCTTTCCCGTGGGATTCCCAGGCCTGCCCCACCGCGGGAGGGTGGCAGCCAGCAGCGTGTGAGCAGCAGACACGGCTCTGATGTGCAGAGAATGAGATTAAAGCTTGATCCTGGCTCACACTCACGAGCCCCACAGAGCCCTGCTGAGTGTCCCCTTGCCCTGTGGCTTTTGAGTGAGGGGATTTTTAAAAGAGAGGGGGACAGAGGGGGCTCAGAGCCCCAAATAACAGCGTGGGTCCCAAACAGGAGGCAGGAGGGCTGGAAAGCTGGGCCAGCCCAAGTGAAAGCCTAGAGCAGGAGGAGCAGGCTTGGGAGGGAGGAAGAAATTCCTCAAGCATTTCCTTCTGTGAAGTTTTGGGTGTTATTTGGAGTACCCAGAGCTGCTGCTTGCGAGTTTCCACATGGACAGGTTCCCTTGCATGGGGGCAGCTGAGCCCCCACTCCCCACAGGTGAAGGTGGGTTTTTGGGGGGCTGCTGCTGTTGTTTCCTACATCCTCCCACCTGGCAAAGGGCTTGATCAATCAAAGTAAAATAAATAGCTGCATATTTTATAGTGAGAGAGAGTTGCATTGGATTTGTTCAGCTGATTTCAAGGGTAGCCTTGAAAGCACAGGGCAAAAATTGAGATATATTCAGGAGAAATCACAGACTTGGCTTGGCACAGCCCAGCTGGGGTACAGAGGCTTCCCTGAGCCAGCGTGTCACACTTTGGAGAGGAAACACGAGGAGACACATCCAGCTGTATAACACGGTGTTAGGAGAGGAGGGATAAATCCCTTCCTGACCCCTGCAGCAGCTCAGATTTGATCTGCATCAGATTTGATTATCTTGGCAACTGTTGATAGAGGAGGAAAACAAGAAGAAAGGAAAATAGGGGAGGCACCAAGTTATGAAAACAGATCCTTGTTTCTCTGTGCAGCCTTTAAAGGTGTTTTAGGTGTGTGTGCACAGGTGTGAACTGCATACAAATGAAGCACAGCTTTGTTCTCAGTCTCTGCTCTGAGCAGCGCCTGCTCTCCCTCCCTCTGCTGCTGAGACCGAGTGTCCGAGGGTGGCCGAGCTCCCTGGGGTCCCTTCCCGAGCCAGCCCTGCCCAAAACCTTCTCCCGAAGCCTCTGGGTGCTGAGCTCTCCCTGTCCTGTTCTCTGGCCCTGAACAGCTTTTGCAGAGCTGCAGACAGACATCAATGAGCTGACCAGCGACCTGGACCGCTCCGGGATCCCCTACCTGGACTATCGCACCTACGCCATGCGCGTGCTGTTCCCGGGCATCGAGGACCACCCTGTGCTGCGGGAGCTGGAGGTAAATCCCACTCTGTTCCAGCTCCCCAGATCCCCCTGAGCCCTCAGGGGAGCCCTGCAGCATCTCTGTGACTCCACACCAAACCTTCCTGGATGTCCTGGGGGCAGCAGGCTGAGCCCGGAGTTCATTTTAACTCTGGAGTTTTAATTCCTTTCGGTTTCTCCTCCCCGGTGTCATTTTGTGGGGTTTGTATCTCAGTGGCAGAGCAGGGCAGAG
>NC_031795.1:5430569-5435391 GCF_001522545.3 Parus major | reverse complement strand
CCCGCAGCATCCCGCTGCTGTTCCCTCGCGTGTCCACAGGAGGGCAAGGAGAATGCCCAGGCATTCCAGCCCCTGAGCAAGCGCTTCCACCTCCCTGGTTTTTCCACCAGGATGTGTAAAAATACATAAAAACTTTCACGGGAAATACAGAGGAGTTGGGAATGTACAAGGGTCCCTCAGTGCACCCGGCAGATGGGCCTTGCTCGCCTGGGAAAGGGCCAAAAAAAGGGATGGGGCTTCATAAACATCACCTCACTCATAAACATCACTTCATAAACATCACCTCACACCTGGCTGCTGTCCTCCCCACGGGATGGGGCTGGGATCCCACCCTGGGATGGGGCTGGGATCCCACCCTGGGATGGAGCTGGATCCTCTCCATGGGGGATGGCCAGAGGCTCAGCTCAGCTTTTCAGAGACTGGGATTGCACCAGCAAATCCTGAAATCCCATTTCCATCACACAGACCCTGGATGGATGCAGGAGGGAGAAGTCCTGGTTGCTCTAGGGCTGGATTCCTTTTCCAGGCAGCGCTTCCCACCATTAAAGCATTAATTTGGGTTCCTTTCCTTGGCCACCAGCACTGAGCAGTGGCTGTGGTGCTGCTCAGACAGGAGCAGCCTCTCCCAGCCCATTCCTGCTCTGAATTTTCCAGCTCCATGCATTATGTTTGCTGTTGGAGTTGCCAAAGAAGCCGAGGCTCCAGCAAACAAATATGAATGCTTTTTCTTTTTTTTTCACTCATGAAAAACAGAATTGCAGAAGTGATAAATGTGTTGCCAATTACACAGTTGCTTAATTATGTAACGTAAGTAAAACCAATACATAACTCTCCAAAATGTTTGGTAAAGAGTTGCTTCATGCAGTTCATCATTTTCACTTGTAATGAATTACTCGAATCCACAACTGGCTGAAAGCCTCAATTAATTTTTTACACTTGGCCCATAATAAAGCAATAGTCTAAATTAGTATTTAATTTACTTACAAGAGTGTCACTTTTTGTGCAGAACAAGCAGGACTGGGTGTCATTTCTGGGGCCGTTAGGCTCAAAGCTGCTGCTTTATGGTGTGCACAAAGTTCAGCTCCCAGCCAGGATTCAGGGGAGCTGTGGAGGGGGAGGTTTGCTCAGGATGGACCAGGAATCACATCCAGGGGTGCTGAGACCCTGAGGGGTGGGTGCAGCCAGGGCTGAACCATCCTGGGAGAATTTCTGAGCTCCCCAACGTCAGGAGGGCATGGAAGAGCTGGAGCAAGTCCAGAGGAGGCCAGGAAGAGGCTCAGGGGCCTGGAACAGGCTGGGAGAGTTGGGAATGTTCAGTCTGGAGAAGAGAAAGTTGTGTGGGCCCTCCCAGCACCTTCCAGGGTCTGAAAGGGTGACAGGAGAGCTGGAGTTGGGATTGTTCACCAGGAACTGCAGGGGCAGGACAAGGGAGAATGGATTCAGACTGCCAGAGGGCAGGGTTAGGTGGGATATTGGGAAGGAATTATTCCATGTGAGGGTGTGGAAGTCCTGGCAGAGTGTCCAGAGAGGCTGTGACTGCCCCTGGATCCCTGGAAGTGTCTGAACCACCCCGGGGTAGTGGAAGGTGTCCCTGCCCATGGCAGGGGGTGGCACGAGGTGATTTTTAATGTCCCTTTCCCCCCTGCAGGTCCAAGGCAACGGGCAGCAGAGCGTGGAGAAGGCCCTGAAGCTCTTTGCTCAGCTGATCAACAACAAGGTGTTCCTGCTGACCTTCATCCGCACGCTGGAGCTGCAGCGCAGCTTCTCCATGCGGGACCGCGGCAACGTGGCCTCGCTGATCATGACGGGGCTGCAGGGCAAGCTGGAGTACGCCACTGATGTCCTCAAACAGCTGCTCTCAGACCTCATCGAGAAGAACCTGGAGAACAAGAACCACCCCAAGCTGCTCCTGCGCAGGTGAGGCCGGACGGGCAGGGGACGGGTCCCAGGGGCTGGCACGGCCACGCTGGTGGGGCTTTTGAGAGGAATTTCCTCATGGAAAGGGCTGGAAGGGGCTGCCCAGGGAGGTGGTGCAGTCTCTGAATGGGCTGGTCTTGTTGACATGGTGGGATTGATCTCAGATTGGACTCGATGCTCTCAGAGGACTTTTCCAAGCTAATTAATGCCAGGATTCTGTGGTCTGAGGGCTCTGCAGGGGCTGGTGTTGGAAGGGAATCTCTGCTCTCCATGGAGATTTCCCATCCATTTCCTCACTGCCTCCAGGACAGGCTTTAGCCTTGCTCTGGGAGCTCACAGATGCCCAGAGAGGGTCTCAAACCAGATCCTGTGTCTGAGCCTGGCAGGAGAGCAGCATTTGTGTGCCACAGCCGGGCCAGGAGCTCCAGGGTGGATTGAGCAACTCACCCAAGGCAGGGCTGGGAAGTGGCAGCAAGAAAATAGGGAAGAAATGTGCATTAATGTGGGGCAGGACAGTGGGCACAGGGAAAAGTCTCCCCCCATTCTCCACATCCTTGGGGGTCCTGCAGAGCCTGGCCTTGGCCAGCGCTGCCCCTCGGCTGTGCTGGGGCTCTGCTGGCACCACACTGGAGAGAGGGGAAGATTTCACAGCCCCAGGAAAATTTCAGGGGTCCCTGCAGCCACAATGAATATACTTGACAGGAAATTGCTTCAAATCTGGCTGTGTTTGCGGAGGCAATAACTCATCTTGGCAAAGGAAGCCGCCTTAATTTCCCCCGTGGTTTGACGAGTCGCTGGGAAGGCGTCTTCTGCCTCAGCCATCAATAATGACTTTTCCTGGTGCTCCAAAAAACACAGGGATGGTGCTGAGAGCTGTGCCTGCTCCTCCCTGCACAGCCAGCAAGGAGCCAGGGCTGTGGGCTGTCTGTCCTTTGGGCTGTCTGTCCTTTGGGCTGTCTGTCCTTTGGGCTGTCTGTCCTTTGGGCTGTCTGTCCTCCACCAGGATTTTCCCATTGCACAGGGAACCTGGATCTTCCCAGGGTTTGGGCATCTGCCACCGGTCTGAGCAATGTGAGCCAGTGTTTCACCACCCTTATTAAAACTCCTGCTTTATATCTATCTGAATCTACTCCCTTTTAATTTAAATCTTTATTCCTTGTCCTGATACTCCAGGTCCTACTAAACCTTGGGCTGGAGACCTGTCCCAACCCTGCGCCCGCCTGTTCCAGCCCAGCCTGGAACTCCTTGCTGTGACTTAATAAGGAGTGATCAGCCATGAAGTGAAACACTATTTTTTCCCAATGTTTTGAGCTCTCTGGTGGCAGCAGTTGATAACTGACACTCAGTTCTTTCCCTCTTTCTTCCTCGCTTTCCCCTCTCTTTCTTCCACGGCTGCCCCTCGCGGGAGACAGCAAGAAAGTTGACGTTAAATCAAACAGCTGCTCTGGTTGCTGGCAACAGCAGTTTGGAGACCTAGATAGAGCAGGGAGAATTAATAAAATACATATTTATTTTTGAGGTTCTCTCAGCTCGTTTTGTTTAGGTTTGTTTTCTCGCCGGTGCCTCAGGAAGCCGGCGGAGCAGCCACGGCTCCTTTGGAAAATCATCTCTGGATCGTGCTGTGCCCTCCTGCTGTGGTCAGCATGAAAAGGGCTCACTCCAAGGCTAGGGATTCTCTTCTGTCCTGGTAATCTCCAGGAGTTTATCTTTTTATTTTTGGAGCAGATCTTTAACAGCATCCAGAGGCCGGGAATGGCACAGAGCGGTGCTGGAAGGGGCAGCTCGAAACCTGGCAGCAGATCTGGGGGTTCAGCAGATCTGGGGGCTCAGCAGATTTGGGGGCTCAGCAGATTTGGGGGCTCAGCAGGTTTGGGGGCTCAGCAGATTTGGGGACTCAGCAGATTTGGGGGCTCACCAGGTTTGGGGGCTCAGCAGATTTGGGGGCTCAGCAGATCTGGGGACTCAGCAGATCTGGGGGCTCAGAAGATCTGGGGGCTCAGGAGATTTGGGGACTCAGCAGATCTGGGGGCTCAGCAGATTTGGAGACTCACCAGATCTGGGGGCTCAGGAGATCTGGGGGCTCAGCAGAGCTGGGGCCTCAGCAGATTTGGGGGTTCAGATGTGTAGGAGAAAGGCCAAGCCCTGGCCTGTGAGGCAGCTAATTGGGAGACTTGCTAATTCATCATTTAATATTCTATTAACTAAGTAGTTTATTAAATTAATATTCCCTCTAAAGTCCTGAATGCATTATTTTCTGACATTTTCCCCCTCTTTGGTGGCTTGTGTCACTGCCTCTCCATTTTCCAGAGCTGTTTGGAAGGGTGCTGGTGCTTCTCCTCTTTAATTGGGTGCCTGAAATATTTCAAACGGGAGAATGATGTGTGTGTCAATTTGTAGGATGAATTTTTAGGCAGTTAATCAATTCAGGCTTAAATTCTTTGGGGATCTGCAGACATTTTCACGAATTCCTGACAGATGTTGCCATCCTAGGAGATGATGGATGATGTGACCCCAGGTCTGTTGGCCGACTGGTGTCAGTTTTTGTTTGTTGAAATCTCTGCCTCCTGTTTATTCTTGATCTGCTTGGCTTTGGAATCAAGCCCTGTGCTTCTTTGGTGTGTGATTGTAATTCCACTGGAATGCTGTGGGGATTCACAGCAAGAGGCAGTGCCTTGTTTAAGGGGAAGAATGGGGAAAACGGGTCTGGAGTGAGATGTCAGGGAGGAGGAGGAGTCCTGGTTCATGGTGAGGGCAGAGGGATCAGTCCCCAGAGGAAGGGACACAGGGAATTGCACTCATCCCTCTTTGTGTGCTGGAATTTGGGTCAGATCCTGGTGCCAGGGAGGGGAAGGCTGGTGGTGCTGAGCCTTGGTCACACTGACCAGGGACATGGTCACACTGACCA
>NC_031795.1:5415716-5430126 GCF_001522545.3 Parus major | reverse complement strand
ATCCCATCCCATCCCATCCCATCCCAGGAAAAGGGGCTGTGGAGCTTTAAGGAAGCCTCTGGGTCCTGCAGAGGCAGCGTTAAAAACTATCATTAGGAGCCATTGTATTTAAATTAGAGATAATCTCGGGCACAATGTGGAGAGGACACTGGGTGGGACTGGGGAGAAAGCTGCAATTTCGCTGCCATTGTCACTCGGCTGTCCCTGATTGCCAGGAACTGCTGCAAATCCCAGTGATTTACTGAGCCAGGCTGTAATTTGCACCACGTGCGAGGAGGAGCCGAGTGTCACCAGGCTGGCTGTCACCGGCCCCATGGGGCTGGCAGGGGCTGGCAGCTGGGTGCTGGTCTCCTCCTGCTGCCCCAGGAGCTGTGCCAGCCGCAGCTGGGGGGGCTCTGTGGGTGATGTGTGCCCTCCTGCCTCCCCCAGGACCGAGTCTGTGGCCGAGAAGATGCTGACGAACTGGTTTGCCTTCCTGCTCCACAGATTCCTGAAGGTAAGGAGAGCTGGAGCTGCTCTGCTCTCGCCCTCCAGCCACCCCCGGGCTGCACCTGGGGTAAAACTCTTCCATCGGGCTCCAAAAGATGGAGGAGCAAGGAGGGAGAGGTGGGAATTTGCTCTGGGGATGCTGCTGCTCCATGCTCACAGCCTCAGGTGTCCTGGAGTAATTCCCACCTAAAGGAGGTTCTGTTTCACCTCTTTGGGAAATTCTCACATCTCCATGCCTCGGCTTCCACGGTTTTAAACTGAATTTGTGGCTTTGGAAGCCCCGCAGAATTCACTCCAGGGGAGTGAACAGCGAGAGCTAGATCTCAAATTCCCATTTTTTCCAGCCACACAGATTCAGGAGGGATTTGCCCTGCCAAAGACAACCCAGCCATGGAGCAGTGGAGCTCTCGGGTTTGGCTGTGCTCTCCAGGAGCTGCTGGGGGCCACACGTGTGGATTGAGTCAGTGAGGGGAGGAATCCTGAGCTGGGAGCCCTGTGTGAGCTCTGGTTCCTCCTCTCGTGCAGGAATGTGCTGGAGAACCCCTGTTCATGCTCTACTGTGCCATCAAGCAGCAGATGGAGAAGGGCCCCATCGATGCCATCACGGGAGAGGCGCGGTACTCCCTGAGCGAGGACAAACTCATCCGGCAGCAGATCGAGTACAAGACCCTGGTGAGTGCCAAATCCTGCTGTCCCCCAGCTCTGCTGGAGCAGGGATCAGGAGGTGGGATCACCTGAGGTGAGAGCGTTGCTGGGCAGTCAGGACCTGTGGCACAGCCAGGAGTGTCCCTGGTGTGCAGGTTTGGGGACACGGGTGTGAGGGGAATGTTTTATCCCCCTGTGCTCGGGGCATTGCCCTCCTGCAGAGAGTGAAAATGGACAGCCAGGGCTCCTCTCTCAGCAATAAATGTATAAACATCATAGATGCAGTAGCAATGATGCATTTAGGGCTGCAGTGGGGTTTTTATGGGAAGAGGTTGCTGTGACATGTGGTTACACTTCTCCTTTAGAGCGTGGTGTGGCTCTTCTCTTGCAGATCCTAAACTGTGTGAACCCAGACAACGAGAACAGCCCCGAGATCCCCGTGAAGGTGCTGAACTGCGACACCATCACCCAAGTGAAGGAGAAGATCCTGGATGCCGTGTACAAAAACGTCCCCTATTCCCAAAGACCGAGAGCTGTGGACATGGATTTGGGTAGGAGCTGCCCTGCCCGCTGGGAGGGGATGATCAGAGGGGCTGGGGGCAGATTCCTGCTGGGGTTTGCACCTTGGCCCCGGTGACCGTGGCTCTCCCCTCTCCCCAGAGTGGCGGCAGGGCCGCATCGCCCGCGTGGTGCTGCAGGATGAGGACATCACCACCAAGATCGAGGGGGACTGGAAGCGCCTGAACACCCTGGTGCACTATCAGGTGAGGGAGCAGCCCCTCTGACAGCTCCCACAACAGCAGGAGCTTCATTCCCGAGTGTCTCCTCTGCCCAGACAGACAGGGAGGTCACGTCTGTGTGATAAACCAGAAGGGTTCCATGTGCTTTAGCATTAGGGGGGAAAGCAACCTTGACACGGAGCTCAGAGGAAGCAGCAGAGTTGAAAATTGGCTAAATGAAACCTGCCAGCCGTGGCAGAGAGGCAGAGGGAGCAGTGAGGGGCTGAGCTGATGCTGCTGGGGGTGAGGGGCCTGGGGAGGGGCTCAGGACTTTGTCTGGGGGTCTGGAACAGCCTGGAGCAGCAGGGGAGGCATAAAGTCCCAGGATAGTGGAGCCAGGCACTGAAGATGTGCCTGGGTGGGAAGACTTAAGAATTTCTTGCCATCCTCAGCTTCTGGATAGGGCAGAGTCTGTTGGAAAAGGCTCCTTACAGTGTGAAAGGTGGGAAGAGAGGGAGCTGAGGAAGGTTTGGATAGAGGGAATCAAAGCAAAGGGTGGGAGGAGAGGTAAGGAGGGGGCTGAGGAAGGTTTGGTTGCAGGGAATCAAAGGCTTTCCCTCGCAGCCTGTCTGCAGCGCAGGATAACTGCATTAATTGGGACCTGTAACCTACTCCTGTCCATCAGCACCTCCCCAGAAGTGTTTAGTATTTAATCTGGCATCTCTCCCTGTTTATCCAGCATCTCCAGTCCATCAGCCTGCCTCACGCTGGGGGACTTGAATGGGAGCCAGTATTGACAGGAGCCCTGCAATCAGGAGCGAGGCAGGAGAGTGCCATCAATATGCACAGTGCATGTTAAAAAGCACCTCCAGGGTCAACTTTTCCAAGCAGCCCCCAGGATTTAAACACAGATTACCGTAAAATGTCAGAGGAGTTGCACAGATTAATTCCATTGTTCCTAAAAATCTGTTTTACCTGACAGTTGCAAGGGATTAACCAACATGCAGGGAAGCAGCGAGACTTTATTATGCCTTGATCTTTAAAAGTCATCGTGAGGAAGTCACAAGTGAAAGCTGTGCTTGTCTGATGTGTGCTGGATGCTGGGGGAGGGAGCACTTTCCTTCCAGTGCCTGTGGGAAAACCTGAGCCAAAAGCTTCCCCTTAAAATAAACAAATTCCTCGCAGCACTCGAGATGCTGCAGCTCTCGCTGCCATTTGAATGTCAGGTTTGCTCTGGAAGAAAGGAGAAGTTGGCAGCCAAACATCCAGCCCAGGTAGTGACAGGAGCCTGCTTGCTCTGGCCCGAGCTCTGCTCAGCCCAACGGAGCTGTCTCAGTCATTAAAGAGAAGCCAAAATCTTTTCACTTGTCAAGGAGAGGCTTTTGCCAAAATCTAACAGCAATATGTCTATTTTTTATTATATATATTTTTTTTGCCATTCTTAGCAGTTTGGGGTTCTTTCTGTTGGAGTAAATGTTTTTCTTAGGTGTCAAAAATACAGATGCTTCAGGACTACACAGTGAAACAAGTACCTGGGTAAAGGTCCAGTTTAAGAGGGTGTAAAGTCAGTGGAGTTCCAAGTGCTGCTGTCTCACTGTTTAACAGGAGTGTGACACATGAACCAGCTGTGCCTCAAGCCATCAAAATAAATGTGGATTTCCAGAGGACTGGTGAAGGTGATTTCTAGATTCCTAGGACAGAAATGAAAGCTGCTTTGTAAAGCTCTGCCCATCTTTTATTCAGAGCTGTTCTGTCTTTATTCTGCTCTGAAGGCAGGGAGATCCCTGGCTTTGCAGACGGTGCTGGGAGATGCTCGGCCCAGGTTCCCACCCTGCAGCTCCAGGTGTGTCCCTTGGGAGGCTGCAGGAGGGGGCAGAACCCTCCTGGTCCTCAATTCCTGCTCCTGGTTCCTGGGATCCATCCTCCACAGCCCCATTCCTGCAGCTCCAGGGCTCCAATCCACCCTCCTGGTCCTCAATTCCNTCCTGGTCCTCAATTCCTGCTCCTGGTTCCTGGGATCCTGGTCCTCAATTCCTGCTCCTGGTTCCTGGGATCCTGGTCCTCAATTCCCTGCTCCTGGTTCCTGGGATCCATCCTCCACAGCCCCATTCCTGCATCTCCAGGGCTCCAATCCACCCTCCTGGTCCTCAATTCCTGCTCCTGGTTCCTGGGATCCTGGTCCTCAATTATCTGCTCCTGGTTCCTGGGATCCATCCCCCACAGCCCCATTCCTGCAGCTCCAGGGCTCTAATCCACCCTCCTCCTCCTCACTGTGCCCTGAGGGTTCTTATTTAACCCCAAGGGTTTCCCAGCTCCACACCTGGCTGCTGCATTTTGACAATGTTGCTTTTGTTTTCTGCATTAGAATCACAAAAATACAATAACTGATCAAATGCATTTTTCATGGGAAGCCTTCACATACAAAACCCAAATTGGAATTAAAGAGAAATATTCACCTTTCTAATAGTTTTGAAGCACTTCATGGAATTACAGAGAGAGCTGTGCACCTCCTGCTTATTTCTTCATTTATAAAAATAGATGTGTAGCTTAAATAAGTGTAATTCTTTGTTAAATTCTCTGGAGCTGTTATACATGGCAAGGAATTGTATTACATTTGTGTTGTATCCTTTTGGTTTCACGGCTATTAAACTCCATGGGAGAGTCTTACCCCGTGTGGTTTCACTCAGGAAAAAATGAAACACTGAATTTAATATCGAATGATTTACAGTGGCTCACGCAGGGTTAACTCAGAGGCAGCAGAGCATGAATACCTGTCAGCTCCTGCGAGTCTGGAGAGGCCAGAAGACCAGGAAACTGCTTTAAATGAAAAATTAGAAGGAGAAAGGGAAGGTTTGGGTGGAAAATGAGGTTTAGGAGGTGAGGTCGGTGTGGACGTGGAGCTGGAATCGTCATCGCGCCCTCGCTGCTCCACGCAGACACAACTCGGTGGCCTGAGCTTCCTTCTCCCCCTCCCAGGTTTCATTTTCCCTGTCTTTAAGGTGTTTTGTGCCCCGTGTTTGCAGCTTGAGGAATAATCAGAATATTTATAAAGCTGTAAAGCAGGCAGGCAGCTCGGAGCGGGTCCCGGGGGTGCCGTGAGGAGCGGCCGCGTGCTCCACCTGAGGCTGAGCTGACAGCAGCCATTCCACCCAAAATTTAGAGAGTGAGAGGCTCTTTTTTTTATGTGTGTGTGTGGAATTTTTAGTGCCTCTCTCCCAGCTCAGCACAGCCCTGGTGGAAATGGATCCGGCACGGGAGCAGCCTGAGCTCGGGTTTCTCCCTGGTGAAATGGAGCTGAAGTGGCAGCTAATAACAGCCTAAGAAAATAATATCAGCACTGATCACTTCTTCCACTGACTTAATAAATTGGATGAAGTGAGGCAGGAGCAGCAAAGGAAATAATGGAGGTGTTTGGAGTGTTTTGCTGAGAAAAATCTCACCTTTGTGCTGCAAAAACACACGTAACTATTATTTCCACGATCGCCAGCAATAATAATAACTCGGATTTCCATGGATCCTTTCATCTGGCTGGAGCCCAAAGCCTTGGAGGTGGCACAGGTTGTTGTGTGCAGCTCACCTTGGTGCTGCAGGTAGTACACAAACCCCTGGAGCTGCTGGGGGAGCAAAACACCTCCGTTCACAGGGTCAGTGCTGAGTCCATCACGAGACTCCTGGCAAATAATGCAGGATTTAGCCCCAAAAAGCAATTCCTGCAGCAGGAAGAGGCATTTATTTTGTGCTGAGCCTCTAAAAATTGTCTGCTGGGGCCTGGCAAGACGTGGTGGCTCTGTGTGCCCTCGCTGTGCTGCACCACAGGTCACAAGTTCAAAATTAAAAGCCACTCAGGCCCACTCCCTGGAAACCTGCAGATCCTTAATTAAGGGGAATAAGTTAGAAAACTTCCAGTGACTACCAGATTTATAGGGAGGATAAAATTAAACATGGCTACTAAAATCTGCTGTAACAAAACCTTGTTAGCGCTAATGTTCATTTATAGTTTGACTTCCCAGTGTTTAATTCCTTCTCTGGAGCAGTAAAGGGATAACAATTAAATACCCTGAAAGATGGCTTTATGACTTGGTCTGCTGTAAATCAAACTCTTAAAGTTCGTAAAAATTGCTAAAATAAAAAATGGTTTAATAGGAATGTTTTATGGCCCATAACGTTATTACAGCCCTTTTATTCCCTCTGCATTGTTACTTTAATTGGATCACAACAATTCTTGAGATTCTCATTTTTATTGGGTAAGGCATAATCTTAAATCAGAACGACCAAAAGCATCTTCACCACGTCTTTTGATTTATCCCTCGTTTCCTTCAGGCTCTCCCCAGCACAGGGCTCAGCCAGGCTGGGAATGTGTCCTGGACTCCCCTTCCCAGGATTTGCTGGATCAGCAGCCAGGGATCACAGAGTGGACAGGAATCCCCCTGACCTCGTCCTGCTTTGCCTCCCCAGGTGTCAGATCGCTCCGTGGTGGCTCTGGTTCCCAAGCAAACCTCCTCCTACAACATTCCTGCCTCTGCCAGCATCTCCAGGACTTCAATCAGCAGATATGGTAAGAAATGGGATGGCTCGTGGACAGACACTGCTGGGGGAAAAGCAGCAGCTTCCCCCAAAGAACCACCCAGAACAAATGTAAATCCAAAGAGAAAAACCTCCTTAGCTGCTGGTTTGGATTGCAAAGGCTTTTCCAGAACAGCAAAAGGACCAGGAAAGGTGAGAGGAGGGAGAAGGAAATGCCAAGAACAGGAGCAGCCTTTGGGAATTTGGGGCTTGGGAATGTTCCAGAGGCTCAGAGGGCACAGCTGGTGCAGGAGAGGATCTTTGAGCCCCTGGCCCTGAGCAGGGCTGCATCACAAATGAACCCCATTCCTCCCCAAGTGCAGGAGCCTGAGCTCTGAGCTAATGGGTCACAAATGGGGAAGGGCAATCTTAGCACTGAGTGCAGGGATGTGCACACCTGGGAATTCCTGATTTGCATAATAGAAGGGCTCAGCACATTCCAGAGGGTCCCTGAAGATGCTGCAGCCTGAGAAAATGAGCCTGCGAGGTGCCAGGTGCAGGCTTGGAACACTAAATCCACAATAATTGTAATAATAGACTTCCATAAAAGGCAGCAGTGGCAAAATCTCTCGAGTGCTGATCTTTCATTATCGTTCATTTCACAGAGTGTTTTACCAGCAAAAAGTCTCCTGACAAACCCATCTCCTCCTCTTGTTTATAGCTCCCAAAATAATGTTGGTTTTTAGCTCCAGTAAGTGTTCTGAGGAGCCAAAAACAGGGGAGTCTTGAGGTAAAAACCAGGAGAAAAGGCCATTTCTCCCTTCCAGGCCCACAGAAATCCAACACATCCCATAGCCCAGGTGATGGAAAAGCCAAGGCTGGGTCTCACAAGCTGAGCCCTCAGTGCTCATTGATCTCTGTCAGCTGGAAAAGCTTTTGCAAAGCACCAATATGAGCCATCATTGCTCATCTTAAGATTAATATTTCTAATTGTGCCGGCAGAATTTAAATTAGATACTTATTTACTTCCCCTGTTATATATCAGTACAGAGATATGTTTAAAAATAGAATTACTGCATGCTTCCTGAGCTGTCCCCCTGTCTGTCTCCTTAATTATATCAGTTGGAGCACTCATTTATCTAAGCCTTAATCAGGGATGAAAATCCAGCTACTTTGGTAATGACTTGAGTATTTCCCTCAGCTGATTTACGATCGATCCCCGCACTCCTGATGAGGAGGGTGAGCAGTGAATTGAAGGCTAAACTTGAGAAAATGCACGAGATTCCCAGAGAACAAAGAAATGTAGCAGGAATTAAAATCCAGCAAGGCCCGTTTGGGCTCCTCAGCCTCGTGTCTCGGCCTGGAGACGCTGGGGATCCAGAGAGGGAGATTTTTTGGGAAGTAAAATATATAAATAAACGTGCCACATCCCCCCATGGTTTCTGAGCAATTAAAGGAGAGTTGTCTGGTGCTCTTTGAGCTCCCTTTTCCCTGCAGGGACAGCAGGAGGCTGGAGCTCGGTTCAGGGATGGCTCAGGCTGCAGGAGACCTCAGGCCCTGCTGTTGATGCTCAGCCAAGTCCTCATTGCTCTCCTGAAGGCCTCAAGGATGAGCTCAGCAGCTTCTCCTGCCCTTGGTGCTGGTTCTGCTGGGCAGCTCCTCATTATTTACAAAATCCTGAAATCAGGGCTCTGCTTCTGCAGGAGTCTGTGCCCGGGGTTAGTGGGGCTGTGAGTGGGGGAGTGAGCTGTGACAGGGAGGATTTCTGTGTGGATCTGTATGAGGAGTTCACACCAGGAAAAGCTGGGAATGGGGCAGGAAAGGCCATATATGGGAGGGAAAACAAAGCTCAATTCAGAGTTTTTTTGTTGAATGGAGACCCACACAGATTTTTGGCAAATTTTGACTGCGCAGAACAAGAACACGAGCAAAGCACAAACACTGCGGTTTTCCAGTTCATTTCCCCACCAAAAAAAAACCCCCAAAAAAATCAACAAAACAACCCAGTGCCAACAATTTGGGCATTATCAGACATGGAGAGGGCACTGAGGGAGGTGCAGAAGGGTTTTGCTGTGAGCAGGCTCTCTCCCCTGGCTCAGACTCCACGTTCCGCTACACCGGGAGCCCCGACAGCCTCCGCTCCCGCGCGCCCATGATCACCCCCGACCTGGAGAGCGGCGTCAAGGTCTGGCACCTGGTCAAGAACCACGACCATGGAGACCAGAAGGAAGGAGACCGGGGCAGCAAGATGGTGTCTGAGATCTACCTGACCAGGCTCCTGGCTACAAAGGTAACTTGGGCTGAATTCATGGGGGGAGTGCACGGTGAGGCTCATCCAGCGGTTCTGTGCAGCCCCTGTGATGCTCAGCTCCAAGACTGGCTGGGTTTTCCTGGGATTTGGGATTTGGGTTTTGGGATTGGGAGAGTCCTGGAACAACAAAAGAAGCACAGCCCAGATTTCCTCATGCTCGAGGCAATATCTGCAATTCTCCTCTTTTGTTTTTCATGGTGTTAAAACACAAATTGGTGAATGCAGCAGTGCCTGGAAATATTTACCCATTTTCTCAAGCAGACACGGTTTTCCTGCCTTTCCCCACGTGCTCATCAGTGTGGATAACACAGCTGTGCTTTGGAAAGCAAAAAAAACTGTTTCAGGTTAGAAACAAAGAGTAAATGAGTGAGAGCTGCAGGCTGGAGCTTTCCCCTGGGATCCTCCAGCAGCGTTTGAAAAGACCCCGACCTTGGTTATTCCCATGGGATCTGTGGTGGCACTTTTTGGGGTTGGTAACATCTGGAGTCCCTTCCTGCCACTGCTGCTTGGCCAGGGGAGTGCCTGTCCCTCCCCTCACCCCCTGGATTGCTGCTCCTGTCACCAAAACTGCAGGAAAAACAGAAACTCTCCAACAACATCTTTTCAATATTAGAGAATTAGGTATTTATTCTGGCCACGATGTGCAACAGAAATTATTTCATCCACACGTGCCTGGGTTGTGCAGTGAAAATCATTCTATCACATATGGGATTTTTACCCCATTTTTCACATATTTATACATAAAACCTCCAAAGAAACTCACATTCACTGCTTCTAAATTACACAGTTCTCAGTATTTGATTTCCTATTGGCTATTGATCCTTTCAGTGCTAATTTGGCCCTCATGCTTTGGTTCTCCTATCAATCATTTCCCAGAGCAGGTGTCTCTGATCGCACCAGGGGGTGAAGTTTCTTAATGTTCATTTATCCCCTTTGCATCTTCTGGCTCCCAGAATCTCCTTTTTATTTTGAAGCCCATAAGGCCTCACCCAGAAATTCTCAAACCCTCAGTGAAACAGAGCCTTTTCAAGAGAAAACTTCAACTCCCCCCACCCTGATCAAAGCCCTGAATAAAAGGACATTAAGGAAACGTTGGGAGTTGTCTGATTTGCCGTCCTGCTGTCAGGGCACGCTGCAGAAGTTCGTGGATGACCTGTTTGAGACGCTGTTCAGCACGGTGCACCGCGGCAGCGCCCTGCCCCTCGCCATCAAGTACATGTTTGATTTCCTGGATGAACAGGCGGACAAGCACGGCATCCACGACACCGACGTCCGCCACACCTGGAAGAGCAACTGGTAACGGGAGCCAGCCCCCGGTGTTCTGGGGGGAACAAAAAAGATGTGGGGAATTGTTTTGGGAAGGGCTGGGAACAGCCAAGTGCTGAAGTGGGTGAGGGACACAAAGCTGTGCTGCCCACGGGGTGTGAGCCTGGGCTGGGCTGTGGTGTTCACAGGATCATAAAATCCCGAAATATTGAAGGGAAGAGAGGGATAGCCTGGCTATCTCAGAGTCCTCTGCCCAGGTTGGGAGCTGGACATTGCCCTCAGGGCTTTGGAAAGAGTGGGAAGCAAGGCTGCAGTGCCTGCCCTGTGCTGCCCAGCCCTGCTGTGCCACAAATGCCAGCACTGGCTGGCAGGGGAGAGCTCAGCCAGTGGCTGCACCTTTCCCAGCACTTTGGGAAGCACCTGGGGCATTTGGGCATCAGCAGGAGGTGGCACAGGGAGAAGGAGCCAGCTCTGCATGGCCCAGGCATGGGCTGCAGCCAGGCCCAGCCTCTCCAAACCCTGGGAGCTCTCACATCTCTGCCTCTGCTGCTATTTTAGGATTAAAACCTCCGTGGGTTGGAAATTTACCTCTGCAAGAAAGAGAAAAACGCACAACAAATTGTTGTTCCCTTAAAGACCTTGTATTTTCCCCTGAGTCCCTCGTGGTTTAAAAGGCCTGTAATCATCATGGCTGCAAAAGCTGGTTCCCTGCTAAGGCTGTGGGAAGCTCAAAACAATTCATTTAAAGCCTGAGAAGAGTGAGTTATTGGGATAAAAACTGTAGAATCAGAAGTAATTATGAGAAAAAAGAAAACAATGACCACCAGAGTTTGGTCTGGCAGAGCCACCCGGCCCCACCAGGCCTGGGCCTTCCTTCTCCCTATCTCAGCTGAGCTGCAGCATTTCCAGAAAGGGAATTTTGGTGACATGGATGGACATTTTGGTCCCTGGAGCGGGTCAAAGCAAGTGGAAGTTTGGAAGAGGGAGTTGGGGTGGCTGGGGCTGAGCTGCTCTCCTGCAGCACTGCAAGAGTTAAGGCTGCAGCCTTCATCGAGCTGGAGAGACAGAGAGAGCTGCGACTTGAAAGGTAATAGAAAGCAGCAGCTGCTTTTTTGATCCTGCTATACAGCCGAAGAAAAAAAGGAATAATAATTCCCCTTTGATTGCAAAGGCCCCAGGATCTGGGGACAAAGCCTGTGATTCCTGCTGCCGGCTGGCAGTGCCGGAGCGCGGCGTGGCCGGGCAGCGCTGATCAGCGCCGGGGTTGTCCCAGCTCAGCCCACACCACAGCCCTGCTCTATCCGCTCCTCCCAATGGGCTCCTCCTGCAGGTGCTCCCCCAGAACCCCCAGACTGCCCAGCCCTGCCCTCCTCCCCTGTTCCGTGTGGGATCCGAGCCCGAAGCGGCTGCCCAGCATGGCAGGATCCATCAGCAGCCATCTGGGCAGCACTGGGCTGACTGGCCTTGGCCCAGCTCCCTTCTAAATTCTTCTTATTCTTCCCACTGTTTGTGTTCTGCCTGGGAGCACCATCCACAGCAGGTGCCCTTTCCTTGCCTTTATCTTCTCATTTCATTTCGTTTCTTGCTTTCCCTCCCAGCCTCCCCCTCCGCTTCTGGGTGAACGTGATCAAAAACCCTCAGTTCGTGTTTGACATCCACAAGGGCAGCATCACGGATGCCTGCCTCTCCGTGGTGGCCCAGACCTTCATGGATTCCTGCTCCACCTCGGAGCACCGCCTGGGCAAGGACTCCCCCTCCAACAAGCTGCTGTACGCCAAGGACATCCCCAGCTACAAGAGCTGGGTGGAGAGGTGAGGGCAGCACGTGGGAGAGGGGGTGCAGGGTGCTCTGGTCCTGCCTGAAACCCCGTGGACCTCAGAACAAAGCACCCTGAGTGGAGGGGAAGCACAAGGACTATCAGTGATGCCGCAGGGTGGTTCTCAGCCCCGCCAAGCATCGCTGCTCTTGTTTTCAGCTCATTACAGCCCAGAATCCTGTTTTGCTGGATGTAAGCACAAAGCAAAATGATGTTCTTATCCCTGCAGAGCTCAGCTTAAATCCCAGGGGAAACAGAGACATTTGGAGCGTTCCTGTCTCTCATTTTTCCCCTGACTCCTGTTTCCTGCAGGTATTACGCAGACATCGCCAAGCTCCCGGCCATCAGCGACCAGGACATGAACGCCTACCTCGCCGAGCAGTCGCGCCTGCACGCCGTGGAGTTCAACATGCTGAGTGCACTCAACGAGATCTACTCCTACGTCAGCAAGTACAGCGAGGAGGTGGGTGTGGGCAGCAGTGTCCCCCAGGCCATGGTGTCCCCCAGAGTGATGGTGTCCCCTGGAGTGATGGTGTCCCCNATGGTGTCCCCCAGAGTGATGGTGTCCCCTGGAGTGATGGTGTCCCCTGGAGTGATGGTGTCCCCCAGGCCATGGTGTCCCCCAGGCCATGGTGTCCCCTGGCCCATGGTGTCCCCTGGGGCGATAGGGCCCCATGGCACGTCCGTGGGAGCGCAGATGTGGTGCTGGGTTGTGTTGGGATCCCTCTGCTGCCTCCCAGAGCTCCTCACCCTCCCTTCCCTGGATGCAGCCTGACCAGAGCTGGCTCCGCTCCTGCCCTGCTGTTCTCTTCAGGCACAGAGGGGTTTGGGTTTGGCCTCACTTGTAGCATCGTCCCCAGGAGGACTGAGAGCTAAAACATTGTGGGAGCACCTGGATACCTCAGCTCTGGCGTGCACCCAGTGCAGTGGAAAATATTCATGACCCATCAAATCTCCCCAGAAACCTCAGTGTCCTTTGGGAGCAGCATGGTCCAAATCCCTGTCGCGGTGGCACAGGCTCCCGTTTGCAAAGGCTTCCTGGCAGCCTGAGCTCCTTTAATGAATGCATCACTTGAAACCAAGTTCTCACCATCTGTTCCACCCCTTCATTTCGCTGCAAGAAGAACCGATTTTGTAATTATGTCCGTGAAACGGAAGGGTTTTGTCATTGAACTGCGTGTAGCCATTTGTGATACAACACCACGGCTATTTTCCCATTAGGGTTGAAAAATCTCATCACTTTCCTGCTAAACGAGACAAGAAATGTGGCACCAGAGTGGGTTTTGTTGGGTGGGTATCGAGGGGTCCAACAAACCAATGACAGCCAAGTTGCTTTGCTATTTATTGGGATTTCACACCTCCCCACTTGGAGTTGCTCATATCTCGCTGTCCACCCACCTCTCCCACCCCCTCTCTCACACCCATTTCTCTCTCTGATTCTTTTTTCTCCCCCTTTTCCTGTTTTGTGCCCCAGCTGATCGGAGCCCTGGAGCAGGATGAGCAGGCTCGGAGGCAGCGCTTGGCTTACAAAGTAGAGCAACTCATTGGGGCCATGTCCTTCGAGAGCTGAAGAAAGGTCAGGGACAGCAAAGGGCAGAGGATCGCACGGACTCTCGGGAATTTGGAGGGAGAACAAGCAAGGAAAGCACTGGACACACCCCCCAAGGCTCTTCTGGAGAGAGCAGAGCTTGGCCCAAGGACTGGCCATGGTCAAAAATCATAGAGGATCCAGTTTGAAGGGGCAGGAAGGGAAGAAGATGAATCATCTCAAAGTCCAAGCAAGGTGGATCATTTTTTCGAGCATACATGGAGAGAAGGAACCTGGAAAGTCTGGATGTCTCCACGACTGCTGCTTTGCATGAAAATTGTTTAATGTATATTAGAAAATAAAACTTTATTTAAAGGGTTTTTTTTTAAAAAAAATAAATAAAAAAGGAAGAAAAATTAAAAAAAAAAAAATAAATAGAGCAAAAACCACAGAGGCCATAGAGATAATCCTGGCAAGAAGGATCAGCTCTGAATCCTGTCCCCGAGAGCCTTCCGAGGACACGGCTCAGGCATTCTGCGAACGGACTCTCACGCCAATTGGAACGTCTGGAAAACCAAAATGTCTTCGCTTTGGGTTCTTTCAACAAATACGAGCACAACTTTGCACCACACCTTTTTACACAAGAGAAATAGCAGTTTTGCCCCAAAATAGTCCAGTGGCTGAGTAACTTAGAGGCACGAGGAGGAACTTTACTGGAATTGCAAAACCATCAGATCATCCAACCTGTCTTGAAGTCCAGCTTTACCCATGTATTTATATAGTGTCAATATATTTATATATCTTTTTAAATCCCATTTACTGTCCAATGAGGAAAGATCTGAATTTTGTTGCTTTTCCCTTTTACACCCTCATCCCACCTCACTGGCTGCCGGTGATCCAGCAGTGTCCAGCAGTGTCCATCATGGCTGTGGAGATCCAGCAGTGTCCAGCAGTGTCCATCATGGCTGTGGAGATCCAGCAGTGTCCAGCAGTGTCCATCATGGCCGTGGAGATCCAGCAGTGTCCATCATGGTTGTGGAGATCCAGCAATGTCCATCATGGCTGTGGAGATCCAGCAGTGATCCATCCAGTGTCCATCATGGCTGTGGAGATCCAGCAGTGTCCATCATGGC
>NC_031795.1:5406451-5415264 GCF_001522545.3 Parus major | reverse complement strand
GATCCAGCAGTGTCCATCCAGTGTCCACTGCCGGTTCCTGCAGGTGCCACGTGAGCCAAGGCAGAGCTGGGCCGACACTCTGGGGTTGGTTTTGGGGTCTCCAGCCGTGCCTCCGATGTCTCGCAGCAAAACCCGCCCGACCCTGATGTTTACGGTGACAATACTTGAAAAGCCTGGATGTTGGGAGAGCAGATTTTTGCTGCTTTTCTGCTGGATGTGCGGAGTCCTTTGGCACAGGCTCCCTTTGGGTGTCTCTGCCAGCGTTTGCCGCCTCACCCAGGGCCAGGACTTGCATTTCCACTGGGAAAGGGAGAGAAATCCGCACTCCAGGCAAGAGCAAACCTTAACCAGCACCCCTGGGCCAGCCAGCTCTGCTGTCGTGTCTCTGTGTCGGCGTCTCGTTGTTCTCTTCAGTTCCTTGCTGGCCCCCACAGCACACGTTCCTGTGGCCGGTGACAGGCAAATGTTTGTGAGTGTTATTTCTTTCAAAGACACCAAAGCTTATGTGTGTCCCTTTGTAGAGTGCCAGGAGGGGAAGGAATGCTGTAAATATTTCTCTCTGTAGTAAATATTGATACGTGTGCAGGCTGCAGCGGGGAGGGCAGGGAGAGGAGGCCGAATGGAAGTACAAGTGTTGGCTGCAGGAGCTTGGCAATGGCAGCAAAATAATTCCTGGTGTCTGCCCAGGCAGTGTCACACCAGACTGGGACCTTCCTTTGCAGCCAGTGTGTGTTGAAGGAAAATCCATTTCCATCTCAATCCCCCCTCCTCCACCATTCCTGCCTGGAGGAGCCCAGCAGGGCTCCCAGAGAGCTGCTGGCTTTCTCTGTCCTTCAGTCCAGCACCAGGGGAGGGGAGAAGCACGTAGAGAAATACTCAGGAAACTTGGTTTAATTACCATTCAGTAAAAGCCATGCCAAGTCCACTTTCCTTTGGTAATCCACTTCTGTGAGTCTCTGAAAAGCAGAAAATAGTGATGATAATAATCAACCTTGTGCAATAAGTTCTTGACATTTACAGCAGCCTGAGGACTGGATTTACTGAGGCAGGGGGAGAGTGGCAGAAACAGAGACTGAATGGCAGAGCAATGTTTGTACTGCCTGTAACCCAAGAGTTCCCTTCCCAGGGATGCTGCTTCTGCACAGTGAACCTCATTTCTACTGCAAAAAATGTGCAAAAGTCCTACTAAAAGTCAGGCAGTGCCGAGCTCAGCTCCAGGAATGTCGTTGGAGCAGTCCCCAGCCTGGCCTGCTCTCTGCTGCAGGTACCACAGGACATGGCAGAGGGTCAGGCTTTGAAGTCCTGCAGTTTTTTTGCTGGTTCTGTTCCTGCTGTTGACAGTGATCCATCACACAGTTCAGGATTTCCAGATCTGTTCTAGCTGTGATTGTTGGCTTGGGTTCGCCAAGTTCTCATGGTACTCTGAAACTCCAAGAGAGCACTCCAAAATTTCCAGAACTATTTCCAAATACTTCCAAATATCAGTCAGGGGAGTTATCTCTGCAGGACCCACAAAATAGGAGTGCAGCCCAAAGCAAAGGGCTGGCTGTGCATCACCTGGGGCTGGTGACGGTGTCCCTGCCCGACAGCCCTCCTGGTGCTCCTCTCTGCATCTCTTTTGTGTAGCCCTTTTAATCCTGCTTTCCTCCTCCTGCTCTCTCCCCTCCGGCCAGGAGCACCCCCAAGCCAAGGTTTTGTCATTCCCCACTCCCCTGTATTTTCTCAGCAGAAGTGGAGGTCCCCACGCACCCCCTGGATTCTCTAGGAGAACATTAAGGAGACAAGGGGACAACTGAGTGGATCTTCTGTGCTGTGAGACGATTGGAGCAGAGAGAAAAAAGGGGAAGCAGCAGGAGCACTTTGCAAACTGGTTAGTTCTTCCACTTCTGACTGAATTCTGAAGGAAACAGCAAAAACACCTCTTCCATCATCTGGAAAAGCTTTAGGAGGATGGCAGAGGGAGCAGCACAGTCCTGGCCGGAGGGGTGGCCTAGAAATACATCGCCAAGTATCTTCTCATGGTGGTTGACATTAATTATGGATCTTTACAGGCAATTATATGGATTGAAGCAACATATCCCCCCGGGGCAAAGTGCTGGGAATCTCTTGCCCTGTTTGCATCCAACATTTCCATTCCTCCTGTGGGAAGAGGAAGCTTCAGATCTCAAAATGGCATTTTCTTTTGCACTCACTGCAAACTGGACTCGAGGTTCGGTCAGGAGGGGGCACTTGCCTTAGATGAAACGATTTCACGTCCCTCTCATTGCCCTCTTCCTCCTGCAAGGCCGCTCGGTGTTTGGAGTCTCCAGTTCACTCCGTTTCAGGTATTCCGACATCAAAGTGGGAGACGTCACTTTCCGGAATCTCTCTGCCTGGTGTCACCGCTTGAATAATTCCGTTTAATCTTCTGCTCATGAGCTATCAAAGCACCCACTCCGAGGGGGAGCGAGGTGCTAATCAAACGCTTCTCCACCTTGAAAGCCTTTATTAAAACCCCACATAGGAGAGTGGAGCTCGCAGGCAAGGCCGGCCCCGCGTCAGCCCCGCTGAGGAGCTGCAGCCACCGAAGCTTGGAGGGTGTGGACGGCGAGTGGTCCACGCTTTGCCATAAAGGATGGATTTAAAGGGAGGCAGGAGGGATCAGCACGGCCAAAGCGCTGGAAACCCTGTGAAATCCAGCATGGATATCCATGGAAACCCTGGATAGCCTGTCTGCAGCTGAGTGAGGACCCACTGTGGGGACAGCACTGAGAAACAAAACTGCTGCCATGGCCTCGCTGCATCCCAGCAGCATTCCAGGTGTGGAATTTCAGGTTTTTCCCTGAAGGGTGGCGGTGGGGACAGCGGTGCCTCCCTGCAGGGCTCGGGGCTGTGACGTGCTGGGGCGGTGCCAGCAGAGACCTTCATCACAGCAGTGCCTTCCACACTCTGTCTTAAAATCCTGGTGGCCCTCCCCACGTCGTGTTCCCTCCTGCCTTCCACTGACTCCACAAAAAATGTCCCAGTGTAGGAAAAGGGTTGGGTGGGCACGTGGAGGGCAAAGGCGAGGGGGTTTAAGGCTCTGGGGTTGCATTCTGCACGCTGCTGGCCCCGAGCTCCTTCTGGGGGCCTTAGTGTTTAGGTCTGTGTGGAAAAAGGGACAGAGCATCCCCTGCTCCACTGGGCACAGCCTCCAAGCCAGGTCTCATCCCCACAGGTGCCCAGGAGCCAGCAGGGGTGAGGAAGGCCAGGTTGGCACAGGGCAGAGCAGCTCCTGGCATGGTCCCTGTGCTGCTCCAGAGCCTCGAGCCCCTTCCCTGGCAGCAGCCCAGCCACGTTCTCCTGTCACTGGCTGTTCTCCATCCAGTTTCCTGCGCTGTCAGAGCTCACCTGTCACAGGGACTCAGCTCCCCAAACTAAATGAAATTAAAATAGACTGACTTGAATAAGCTGGGCCATCAGGGAGAGCTCACGTGTGACTGTGCCCTGGAGAGAGGAAAAAATGTTCCGAGGAGGGTAAATAACTGACATCAAAGATGCATTAAAATGCCACAGAGCTTCAGCCATCTATTCCAGAGCCACGTTTGTCCCAGGAATTGCAGGACAATCGTGCAGGGAGCCGTGACATTGTACAGAGTTGTGCGCGAGGAAGAGCTCGGAGCACAGTCCCATCCTCAGTGAAAACACCCAGCCTGGACCCAAAGCAGAGACCAGGGGGTCAGAGGCTGAGGGCAAGGCACTGGGGACAGCTCTGAGGCCACCTGCATGGGCAGGATGGTTTGGTTTTATTGATGAGACACTCGGTGGGGAGCAGTTTGAGTAAGAGGTGCCCGTGTGCGCCGCGAGGGCGACACTGGGGATCCGCTGAGCTGAGCAACCCCAAATGCGCCATTTCAGTGCAGTTTGGTCAGTTCAGCTTTGCAGGGGAAGAGGATGGGAGCCTTTGGAGCAGTTCTGGCTGTCTGAAAGGCTTTGTGCAAAGCCTCTTCACCCTGAAAATCCTCAAATTCGGGTGCTGCTCCTGCTCTGGGCAGGCCATGTAACAGCTGAGGGTGGTGCCTGGTGCCTTCCTGGCTGCTGGAAGAAAGCTGGGGGTCTGTGGTGTGTGCCCTGCACCCCGGGGTGCTCTGCTGGGTGCTGGCACCGTGCTGGGTGGGGAGGTGGAGGGGTGGGGCAGTGTGGGGTGGCAGAGCTCGATTGCCCCGTGCTGGAAAAGCCACTCCAGTCTCTCCCGGCTGTGTGCCCGCCGTGCTGAGGTGGCACCCGCGGGTGTTGTGGCCGTGCTGAGAGCATGGCGGTGTCTCTGTGTTGTTCTTTCAGACCCCACTTTGTCCCCGTGTTTCCCATCCCTCCCCTTCCTCTGTAACCGTGGAATATAATCCTGAAAAAATTGACCTTTCTGCAGCGCTGAGGAACGCGCTCCAAAGGCCCGCAAAAAAAAAGGGTCCATCTGATTGCACGGACAATATCCCAGATATCCCAAATATCCCAAATATCCCAAATATCCCAAACTCCCCGGGCCTCCCGAGGCTGCCAAATCAAACACAGGATCTCCTGTATGGCCTTTCCTATGGGATTTTTAATACCTCTCTTTGGAATAAACTCGGGAGTTTATGCAACAGCTTCTCCAGCCGGCGTTTCCATCCCGAGGAGGGCACACAAAGGTGCAGGAGGAGCCGTGGGGAGGGAAAAGAGCTGATTTTGCCACGTTGTTTCACGGCTTCAGAAGATGCAGTAAAAATGTCCCTCTCTTACTGCTGAGTTTTTGCTGGGGGCCGTGAGGAGAAGCAGCAAGGGAAGGGAATGTACAGGTACTAAAACTTCTGGAGTCCCCCCAAAAACATCACAGAATGTAGAGGTATCAGCCATGGGACACATTCTGATTTCTTCTTCCCCTTCTCCTTACAGACCAACCCCCACCAGTTTTAGGGGATTTGTGTATTGGCAGGAACAGGAATTGATTTGTATCAGTGCCCATCCCACCGTATCGTTCTCTGGCTCCTCCCCTCCCCGATATACTTGACACACTGGAGTTCTGTATTATATTTTTTTTTTAAGATGATTGTCTGTTTTTTGTTGTTTTTACAAGTGTTGTGGAAAAGAAAAAACAAATGTAAGAAAGTTTAAGTATTTAAAAATGTTCCAAGGAAATAAAAGGGGGTTTTGTTATTATTCTAATATATTATTGTGTACCTATTGTAAATATGAAACACTCCTATTTTGCAAGCCAAGGACTCACTTTGTACTGTTGTTATATATAAATAAAGTTTACTGGTTAAAAAAGCCCTCCTGAGTGGCTCCTTATTTTCCAGAATAAGGAGTGTGGCATTTATTTATGCTGTGTGAGGAATATTTATTTACTGAATCCCAGCAGCAAAAATGGGTGAGTGGAAATCCCAGACTGCTTTGGGTTTGAAGGGACCTTAAATCTCATCCCATTCCACCCCCTGCCATGGGCAGGGACACCTTTCTCTATCCCAGGTTCCTCCAAACCTGCCCAACCTGTCCTTGGGCACTTCCAGGGATGGGATATCTGGAAATAACCCCTGCATGGTGAAACTGGGGTGAAACTGGGATGGGATCCCCAACAGGCAGGAGGAGCTTTAGGGACTGCATGAAATCCCAGTTATTCCCACTCCAGCTGGAGCAGCAGCATCAAACCCTGTTTGTAAATAGAAGACCTGGGTGAGTTCATGTTTCCCCCTCTCTGAAGTGCTCAGTCCTTGAGGTGAAACACTTCTGTTTCCATTTCATAAATCCAAGGCAGCAAACAAATCTCAGCAAACGCTGAGAGGCATCTGCTGAGTCGCAGGAACCAGCGAGCGACTTCTCCAGCAGCTGTCTGTCAACTTTAATGACCAATATGGTCGCAATTACAGCAATGAACTTTCTCTAACAGCCCAAAATTACTCTGGATGATGATAAGTGACAGAAAAATGGAGACCCTTAAGGAAACATTAAAGAAGGAACATGTGGATGTGGAACGAGAGGTCTCGCTGCTTTTTCTGGGGGATCTCGAGGGTTTGGGTGTTTTTTTCTCCTCTCCAAATTAGGTACTAAAAAGGATAAATCTACTCCAGAAGGGGAAGGCATGCTGTGGGTCACAGCAGGGAGTTCAGTGCTGCCCTGGGATGTGTTTTTTATGGGTATTTGACTGAATTCCCTGGTTTTAGTGTAGGGCTGATGGGGAGATGGGAAGCTGCTCCCGTTTGAAGGGAATGCAAATCCATCAAGTCAGAGCAGCACTCTGCTCCTCAGGCAGGTCATTCCAGCTTATTTCTCTCAAACTGAGACCAAAGCTTGACACAGACCTCAGGGGGGTGATTTGGCCACGTCCTGCTGTCTCCCACTTGAAACCAGCAGATTTTAACCTCCCCAGACGGATCCCACGGGCTCTGGGCTGGGAGCCTGGAGCCATTCCAGTGCCAACTCCAACGTGGAGTGGAGCTTTCACATGATTTGTGAATTAGGGAATAATTCAGACTCTTGTTTTTCACCTGCACTTTGGGTAAGACTGAATTTAAATAATTAAACAGGAACTAAACCACGGTTTCCAGAGCTTTCCTGGAAGTGTTTTACCTTTAGAGATGCTGTTCCTGTACTGGTTTACCCACGGTAGGACAGACCCTGGAGGCAGGACAGCAGCTGCCAGGAAAATCTCCACTCCCCTTTGGGAGGTTATTGACTCCTTCAGCTTCAGCAAAGGAGAAAGAAATTCCAACATGAATCGACAGCATCGACCGTGGGGTCATTTGTATTCATCTGCACCTTGTTAATAGATGTAATAAGGATACTCAATTAAAAATTACATTTTATCTGGCATGCACTTCACAGGCCTTTATTGGCACTGACAAGGTCAAGTGATGCTTAATAAAGGTTATATAAAATGCAGATGGCTTGGATCCCTTCATCATCCCCACACCCAGCGCAGAGGAGGACACAGCATGGAAAGAGTCAGGAGAAGAGCAGGTTTGGATCTTCCATGGGAAGTTTGGGGGTCCCAGCACTGAAACAGCAGCAAAACACCCTGGGGTTCCCCCTCATCGCCCACTTTGTCCCTGCCACCCCCTGCATCCCCTTGGCCAGCTTTGATTTCACTCCTGAACGTGTGGGATGGTGCTGTTGTTTAATCACTGTCACTCTGCAGATTGTGCAGCAGATTTTGGACGTCCTGGTGCTGGCTTTTCCAGCCTGGTTATCAGGGTGAGCTAATGGAGGTGACACTTCCAATTATCAAATCCAGTCGTGGCATTAATTTTGATCTGTTTAAATTTCAGCATCTTTTCCCTTCTGCGAGTGCTTAGCTGGAGGGTGACATAGAATTGTATGGAATCAGACAGTGATCTCAGACTGGCAATAATGGCCACAAAAATCTCCTGCTTTTTATTTATGCAGGGTCTGCAAATATTTAAGTGGCCAATTCATTTGTAATGGAAATTTAATTCTGTGTTATTGGACACTTCACTGCTTAAAATGGAGCAGTTCACTAAAATCCACATTAAATCCCCTCCTCTCAACTCCAGACTCTTTCCAGGGGACATTTGGGACCCCTCGCCTGCTGGGGCTATAAAAATGATAATTTAATTAAAATTTAAAAGTAATAATAGTAAAACATAGAACACATTACCCCGGGTGCCAGGTCAGTCTGGAACCTGCAAAATATCGGTGTTGTCCCAGTCTGAACGTGATGAAAAGTCATTAATTAATTTAGAGATCATCCCGAAGAGAAATCTTGTCTGTGCTCCAGAATATTGACAGGTCTGTGCAGGCAAGTGGATATAAAATAATGTGAAAGTATAAAAACACCATATAAAATAGATGTACAGCATAATCCAACATGAACATGTCTGTATCTGTTTGGATCAAGAGTACACCCCGAGGTTCATGTTAAACTTAAAATTACAAATATCCATGCCAAAACAAAGGGTTTATTTTTACTCCCAAATAATACTTAGGAAAATGGGAACGACTCAGGCTTTATTGTCACTTCATAATTAACTCCAGTGAAGGAATCTAATTACAAATGTTCGATGCTGCCCTGGGGCAACTTGTGTAGGAAAAGGGAAGGAGGATGGTCAGGCTTAAACAACTCAGGTAAAAATGAACTCCATGCTAATATTTGATAATTAAGAATGTCTCTATCAGCTTGTCTGGCTATTAATGAATTGGGCTGTTCTTTTCACATTTGATTACTGGAGTTTTATGATGCCTGCTCGCCTTTATTGCTCCTGGGAACGGGCTTGGCTGTGGGCTGAGCCCCTGGAATAATGGTAGAGGATGAGCTGGGTTGGAAATGATCTCAAATGATCTCAAATTATCTCAAATGATCTCAAATGATCTCAAAATCCACCCCAGCCATGACAGGGACCCCTTCCCCTGTCCCAGGCTGCTCCAGCCCCGTCCAGCCTGGCCTTGGGCACTGCCAGGGATGCAGGGGCAGCCCCAGCTGCTCTGGGCACCTGGGCCAGGGTGTTTGGGAGACTGAATTCCATTTTGAGAGCCTCAGCCCTGCAGGAACACCAGGGATGAATCCATCCCTTCATCCTGCTGGGTGCAGGGCTGGACACACAGACCCCTCAGGTTGGAGATGGATGAGACTCCCTGGGATGCTGGGCAGGGCTGCCAGAGCTGGCTCTGGACAAAAAACCCCTCATGATGAGGTGACAGTGACTGTCCAGGACCACCAGGACATGTCCAGGGTTGCCAGAGCCAGCTCTGGACACACAAACCCCTGGTGCTGAGGTGACAGGACATGGCCAGGACATGTCCAGGGTTGCCAGAGCCAGCTCTGGACACACAAACCCCTGGTGCTGAGGTGACAGGACATGGCCAGG
>NC_031795.1:5403089-5404926 GCF_001522545.3 Parus major | reverse complement strand
CAGCAGGAGCTGCTGGAGCTCGCTGTGTGCCGGCAGGGTGAGGCTGCAGGGAACGCTCCCGCCGTGGTCTCAGCGCTAATTGCAGGTCACAAACAAACAGCTCATTAACACACACCCACTAATGAACCGAGTGCCTTTTGAGGAGCCGTGCACTGGGGAGCTCTGCGGGGAGATCCCAAGGTTGTTCCTCTGGAAGAAGGCAGAATTCCCTCCCTCCATCCATGGAGGAGCTGCTGGTGGGGAGCCAATGCCCCCAGTGCAGAGCTGGAGGATTAGCAGCTCGGTAATGGATATGGGTAGAGTAATAATCTGCGGAGTGATTAATATGGAGATGATTTTTGGATTAATAAGGATGCAGCAGAGCTGTCTGCTCAGGGAAGATGTTTGCACTCTGCAGTTCGAATGCAGTGACCGTTACCTTAATGCTGTGATTAAATCCACATTCAAGGCACCTCATTAAATTAGAGTGTAAGAGCGAATTCTTATAACCCACAGCAGGAAATGCATTCAGGCCTGGTGGGTGAAGAATGCCAGAAGATCCCTGGAGCACCTCTGGGAATGTCTGGCAGCTGCCAGCCCCGCTCTGCTCGCAGGTGTGTGGCTGTCAGCACCTCCAGCTCAGCTTTGAAGCTGCTGCCCTCCAGCAGGGACCCTGCCCATGGTCACGGTGCCACAGCCACCCCTGAGAGCTGTGGCACCTTCGGTGAACTCAGTTCAGCTGCAGGATGATTCTGGAGCAGAAAAATCCACTGCAAACCGCAGGTGTGGGGCTCCTGCCATGCTCTGAAGTGCACTGAGCTTTCCCACCTCTGCTGAGCCCTGGAAACGAGGAGTCCTCACTTCAAAAAGGGGTTAAACACGCAGGTGGATCCCTGACCTGTCTGCAAAGCACTGACCTAGAAGGGAAGGAGACTTTCAAGTGCTTTGTGACCTCCCCTGCAGCTCAAAGCTCAGCTCACGTCCCCCTCAATTGCCTTTCATTGCTCCGGGGATGAAAGCGACCTTTGGCAGAGGGGATTTGAGAAGCGAGGCACTGCAAATCCTCTCCTTCCAGCCCAGGCAAACGCTGCTCCAGCCCTGCGAGGACCGGAGGGGACCCTGCCCACGCTTGTGCCCCGCTCCGTGTGCCCTGTGCGTGTTTAGAAAACAATCCCTCGAATTTTCCGCTTCCCCCGGCAGATCGCAGCTGCTCCCCTCGCTCCTGAGCACATTTACACAGGTTCCCGTTTCCATACGGAAGGTTTTCAGTTCCTCCTCGCCGTGTGTTTGAGGGATAAACCCCCCAAAACACGGCAGGGACAGGGAATGGGCTGTGGGATTCATGGATAACGTGGATCCGCCTGGATCCCAGCCCGGAATTGCTGTGGCTGCCCCGTGGAGGGGGATTTCAGGAGGGTTTGCTCGTCACTTATTTTTCCTTTAACTCACTGGCTTTGCATTTATCAAGCCCGAGCCGAGGTGCTTGAGGATTAATTGATGCTCGCTGCTGAGCGAGGCTCATTAAACAGCAGCTTTGGGGTGCAAGTGGCCGCTCACGGAGGCTGTAATGAGCAGGATGAGAACTCCCGGACTGGAACTTCTCTCCCCCAGCATCTGTTGCCACAATTACGGCCCCCGAACCAGGGGAGCAGCGCACAAAAGAGCCTTATTAGAACAAACGGCTCCGGCCCCCGCCTCCCCGGAGGGAGGGACAGGGATTTCTGGGGGAGCAACAGCCCGCAGTGGGCTCGTTACGGGTGTTTGGGGAGCCCTTCCAGAACCTCGCGCATCCCCACGGCAAACGGGAGGGATGGAATCAGCAGCAGGACCTGGGGTGTGTGGCGGAGGGGGGGCTGGG
>NC_031795.1:5393696-5402489 GCF_001522545.3 Parus major | reverse complement strand
TGCTCGGGATGCAGGAGATGCAGGAGATGCTCGGGATGCAGGAGATGCAGGAGATGCTCGGGTTGCTCTCGTTCCCCCGCTCCGGCTGCCATCTGGTGGCTTCCCTGGGTTTGTTTTTCCCTGGATGCGCCGCTCCTGGAGCTGCTCCCGTGGACTCTGAGCTGGGGTAGGAGAGGAGCGCTGGCCAGGCTTTGGAGGGATCAGAGAGATTTGAACTGGGTGGGGATTGACGCCGGATTTATATCGGGTTTATATCAGTTTGCTTTCTTAGAGCACTTTCTGACCTTGTTTGGCTTAGCTTTTCCCTGTTTATGCCCTGAATGTGCTCCTGACCCCGGGCACACAGACACTGATGTCAGACCTGTCTCTCCAGCTCCGGAGATGCCGGTGATGGACTCGAGGATGAGGGGTTTGGAATAATGATCTGCGATGTCCTGGCCTCCCAGCCCATCTGGGAGCTCAGATCCTCATTTTCTGCATAGCAAACAAAACAAAAACAAAATAAAACCACTGATCTGTGTGTCGGTGCTGAGGATTTTAAATGGAGAAGCTTTAAAATCTGAAAGCTTTTCCTCAGAGTGCCACCCTGGGGCTGGGACACGGCTCTGTACTTTTCTGCTTCTGAGTTTTAAGGTTTTCTGCCTCATTTGGAAAAGAAGGATAAAATTAAGTGAGAACTTACAAACTCAGCGGGATGGTTCTCACCCTGAAATGCTTTTGGTGCTGTGGATTTCCCATTCGAGTTGCCCTGATGCTCTGCAGGGCAGGAGCTGGGCTGTGAGGACCAGCAAAGGCTGATTTTTGGAGATGACCCCGCTCCAGATGGGATGGGAGCCCCTCAGAGCGCAGCCACGACCCTGCCAGCACCAGCTGCTGCTGTGGCAGAAAGAAACCCATGAAATAAATGGGATAAAATGTGTTTTAGCAGCTCCATGGGCTGCTCCGAGTGTGCTGAGTGATGGGAGCCTCCCTCCCGAGCCTGAAACCCCTGGGATTCCCTGGAGGGAACATTCCCAGTTCAAGAGAAGGATCCTGCTCCCAGCTGGCTCCTGGTGCTCACCGAGCCTCTGGAAAGATCAGAATAAATGTGACCCTCTTGAAGGCGGCTGATGATGCAAAGGTCAAAAGAAATGACTGACGAGGAGAAAAGTACATGCTAATATTTCTCCAAGAGGAGAAAGAATTACATATAATGGGTGTAATATTCAGAGAGAGAGAGCACAGCCTGGTGACTGATGCCAGCATTTTAAAGGCACTTAAGCCTTAAATTTCCCCTTGATAAAAGTTATGTCACGTCACTCTTGCGCTGCCACGGGTTATGGGGGAAGTGTCACCAAAACAGAGGCGGGGAGAGGAGTGCCAGGGAAAACAGCAGGAGCAGAGGGTGCCACAGCTCCTTGGGAAGGATGAAAGGAGATCTCAGCACGGCTCTGGCCACCCAGACTGAACCTGGGCAGGTTTTTGTTGTCCTTTTCCCTGCAAGAAAGACCCCCCCAATTCCCCCCTCTGCTGCAGCAGCTGGTTTTGATCATTACCAAGAGCATCACACCCTTGGACACGGCCAAGGGTGGGATTGTAAATGCTGAGCTTTTGTCCAAGCCGAGCTGTTTGTGTCAGATTGTTGTGAAATGAGGAGTCGGGGCTGTGAGGAATTCAGGGGTTTAGGGTGTGACATCCTGGGGAGCACCAAGAGCTCACCCAGCACCTCAGCTCTGAGCAGTTCCTGCTCCCAGAACCCTCCTGATTTACTGATCTCCCAACTGGGCACACAAAATCCCCCATCAGGGTTCTAATCCAAGTGATAAACTTTATGCTCCTCTATCAGAAAAAAGAATTGTTCTGCCTGAGCATCATTATCCCAACATTTTTCTGCTCCTGTGTCACTTGCTGAAAATAAAGGTTCATTTCTCCCATTATAATGAGCTACACTTGTAATAATTCACAGGGAGTTTTTTACTGGGCTTTATTTTTTAATCTTAATCACAAGGCTATAAAATTTGTGCCACTTTTCCGAGTGCTCCTGAAGGATCAGCAGGAGAAGGGAAGTGCAGATTTGCTGCAGTTCATTTAGTGAGATTTTCCTGTGTTTTTAATATATATAATTATATTATTATTATTATTATTATTATTATTATTATTATTATTATTATTATTATTATTATTATTATTATTATTATTATTATTATTANTTATTATTATTATTATTATTATTATTATTATTATTATTATTATTATTATTATTATTATTATTATTATTATTATTATTATTATTATTATTATTATTTCCAGTGCCCTCAAGTTGCCCTCCAGGCTGTTGTTTTAGACACAACATTTTCTATTCCTGATTATTTTGTTACCTGCAGAAGTCTCTGAAGCAGTGAAATCCTTGCAAAACCATTCCAGGCTAAAAAAAAATGGGTTTTTATTTCCCCCTCTCTTTGTTTCTTCAAACCAGGTTTGATCTATGATATCTTCATATATTAAATACGTATTTAATATATATTTAATAGGTATTTACATTATGTAAATGTGTATTGATACATATTTACAATATATGTAAATATAATATATATATACACACATATATGTATGTAGAAAGTGTATAGATACAATATATATATTATAATATCTACATATTTCATTTTAATTTAATTTAATTTTTAAAATAAATTTAAAATTTAATTTAATTTAATACAAAAAGTTCTGCCTGTCTTCAGGAACAGGACGTGGAACTTTTGCAGCATTAATCTGGAAGCATCATGAATTATGGTGCTATTTCTGAACGCTTTCCTCATCTATATGAGATGATTATTTGACAGAACAGCCGCTCAATATTGTTAGAATAATTATTATTCTTGTTTAATACATCAATTTGAGCTGTTATCATGGATTCTTTGAAATGCTGGGTAATTACATAAATAATTCGGAAACAGTCTATCAGTGCATTTTAAAGCAGAGCAGCTGATCTTTTATACAGAGAGGACTTTTTTGGGAGAAGAGGAGGGAATCCATGGCACCATGAATAGGTGATTTTCCCTAAATTCCCACTGTGGGCTCCTCCTCACCCTCCTTGTGCCCTCATGGCACTGCCCATCCCTAAAATCATGGCATGAGCTGGTTATTTCCACAACTTAAATGTGCAAAAGTGGATTTTCCTCAGCAGAACGGCACCACAAGCCAGGAACTGGGAATTCCATGGGATCTCCTGGCCCTTCCCTCTCCCTCTGCTGCTGCCTGGCAGGAATGCGGCACCTCCAGTGATCCTTAATCTCCTGGAGGTTCATTAACGCATTATTAATGAGGGGAGGTTGGTCCTAATGAGGTCCCAAACTCATCACCCCCTTTTGCACAGAAAGGGATTTTTTTTCCTCTCTTTTTAGGAAAGGATCCTGGGTGTGAAGAGCGGTGTGGGCGGTCTGGAGAAGCTGGGATTTCTGGATTTGAGAAGGATGTGCCACTTTTCCGCCCCTGGCAGCCTGGGGAAGGGCAGGAACCTCTGCTGGGCGCTTGGAACATTTATTAAGAATAAATCAGAGGTTTGAACGAGGCTCCTTGAACACGGTGGGGAGGATTTGAGCCAAGCTCTGCCTTTGGATTGAATTTTCCTCCCTTTGTTCCAACTGCTCTGCGGTGAGGGGAGGCAGCAGCACCCCCTCAGCTGTGAGACCCCAGCAGCCCTGGCCCCCTCCCCGTTTTGGGGGGACATCTGGTGCTGTCGGCTGAGCAGTTCCAGCACCCTCCGCTGTCACCGGGAGACGCGGCGGAACAAAAACAAAAGACGTGACAAATTTGTCCTTTTCTCTTTTATAATTAACCAAAATATCTCGTTGTGTAGCAAAGCGTGGCTCCTAATTAACAGACAGGCGAGAGGCTATTTTTAAAATCCAGACCCCCAGTAATTATATTTTGCAGCAGAGAATGATATTTCAGTCAAACGCGACAGACAGTGAGCCAAGCTCCCATGTGAGGCAATTAATATTTCACACCTGCCAAGCAAATCAGAGCAGGGAGGGGAGGGGATGGCGTTGATTCTGCACTGGGGGGGCCCTGCCTGATCATGGAACACCAAAAATCCTTCACTTGGCTGTGAAGGATCCAGCACTGGATGCTGTTGGGACAAAGAGAGTTGGCCAAAATGGAAAATAGGAAATAGAATGGGGAGAAGATCCAGGGGAAGGCTGGAAAGGGGAGAGAAATAATCAGAACCTGAAATAATCAGAACCTGAAATAATCAGAACCTGAAATAATCATAACTTGAAATAATCAGAACCTGAAATAATCAGAACTTGAAATAATCAGAACTTGAAATAATCAGAACCTGAAATAATCAGAACTTGAAATAATCAGAACCTGAAATAATCAGAACCTGAAATAATCAGAACTTGAAATAATCAGAACCTGAAATAATCAGAACCTGAAATAATCAGCTCTGCTTTTCCCAGTGTGTTACTGCTGGAGATGAACAGATCACCAGACACAGCTCCAGGTGGGGTGAAAAGAAGAGAAAGTTTATTTTTTAAATAGGATTTACAGGTTTCTGCCCACAGCCAGGGATGGGATGGTCAGGATAACACTTTCCCCCTGCACTGGCCATGAGAGATGCCCATCACAAGACGTGGAACAGAAAGAATGTACACATATCTATGTTTGCAGTCACAGTCCTGGGAAAGCCCTTAGAAAACCATGTCAGAAAGCTCAAAATCTGAGTTTTCAGGGTGACATCTCTCCCTTTTTGGTTTAACAAAAAGAAAAGAAAAAAGAAAAATGAACAAAGCAACATTATAAACAATCAGAAGGATAAATAACAGGGAAATACAATACTCCATACAATCAGAAGGTTGTCATTTCAGGGTGACACCAGTACAAAGTTATTTTTCTTCTCCTGGCCCCTGAGGGGATGGAGCACAGCGCTGGCTCGGGCTCCTCTCCTCGCCCAGGGCTCGGGGCTGGGGCTGCCCCTCTCCTTTCCACACCAGCCTGATCCTTTTCCTTCTTCTGGAGACAAAAGGCTGTGTTTCCTCACACTGTTTGTGCAGCTCAGGATTAATCTGCCCGCTAATGGATAAGGTGTCAGCCTTTGGATGCTCTGGAAGTTGGGAGGGGATTGACGGGCGTGTGATGCCATCTGCTCGAGCGGGAGGGTTTGGAAAGCTGACGTTCAATTTGTTCTGCAGGATTTGACGGCGGATTATTCTCCAGATTCCAAAATAATTAAGGGAATCAAAAAGCAGAAAGAACGATGACAAGGAGGAGGAAGCAGAGGGAGGGGAGGAAGCTCTCGACCCGTGCTCTGCCTAGGATGGGCTGACAAACCCTGCCTGGGGAGCTTTGCTGTCCTTTGTTCCCGTGCTTGGCGATAAAATTCCACAAGCAGTGAGGAGACAGCAGGGCAATCCTGGAGAGCAGCAGAGCCACAGTTATCCCTCATTCCTGGCTAATTTTAAAGCTTTAGTGTTGAAGGAAGGAGCTGGTAAAGGGAAGGGGTTATGCAGCCCAGAGTTGGCTCTCAAACCCTCTGTGCAAGGTGCCCCGGGCACTGCAGCTCTGGAAATTTCTAAATTATGGAGGAATCTCGTCCAGGCAGGAGCCTCTATTGACCTCCTGCCACCCTCCTAATGAGAAAAGATGATGGTTCCACTCCAGGGGGAGGAAAAGCAAACAAACCTCCTTTCCTCCGCAAAAACAAACCCGCAAACCTGTAACAATTAATCTGAGAGCGGCCAGGAGAGGTCCCAGGACGGGGTTTGCGTTTCCAAGGCTCTCTCTGAAGTGTTCCTGGGAAGTGATGGGGGCTGAGCCTGCCCAGATCGATCCTGTGGCCTCTGCCACCCCCGAGCTTTCTCTAAATGATGCGGTGTCACCTCCCATCACCAACCCCTCCTGAGATAACAGACAGGGCTGGGGGAGCTGTGTCCCACAGGATCCAGGGAAAAGCCCTTTTAGCTGGAAAAACCAGTCAGTTCAGAGCATTCCTCATCCCAAACTCCCCGTGTGAGTTCCCTCAGTCCTTCCACTGCCCTGGCCACACCGAGCAGCACTCATGACCCTGCTGTGGCCACCAAGGGGCCACCCTAAGCCTGGAGGGGACAGAGGGGCCTGGAAAACTCTTCCTGGGCCTGAAACCTTTCTGGGAGCACCCAGAGTCATTAATTCTGTTCCTGCAGGAAGTTTTGCACTTTGGTCATTCCTAATGCATTTTTTATTATCTCATAAATATATTTTTCCACCACAGGGCTGAGAAGAAGGGTTTGGGGTGGTGCCCATGATTTGGATGCCTTTTCATGGAATCATGGAATCACACAATTGCAGAATGGCCTGGGTGGGAAAGGACCCAGGGAAAGGATTAAAACTCATCCCATCCCACCCCTGCCATGGCAGGGACACCTTCCCCTGGCCCAGGCTGCTCCAAACCCTGTCCAGCCTGGCCTTGGGCACTGCCAGGGATCCAGGGGCAGCCCCAGCTGCTCTGGGCACCTGTGCCAGGGCCTGCCCACCCTCCCAGCAAAGGATTTATTCCCAAATATTCCATCCAAACCCACTCTCAGTGCTTCACCCTCTCAGCAGCACCGTGTGAGACACACAGTGACGTGTGGGGTAAAGGAGACCGATTTTAAATGGGAATTCTGTGGCATGTTCCTACGGAATGTGTCTGTCCCAGCTCCCCCCTCACTGCCCCTCACTCCCCTTCCCAGGAGGTTCCACTGGATACCGTCTTCTTCCACATGTGCTTTGATTCCCAGTGATCCTGGGAGCTTTTTGTTCTATTATTCACCGTGGGCCTGTGCTGTCTGCGCTTATTATGAGCCATCAGAAGGTACCTGGGAGTCTGCAGCCTTCCCAGCCACTCCTATTGTACAAACACATCAATAAATAAGTGGTGTCTGAATTTAGCTGTGAGCTCGTAACTGCTGCCAGAGCCCTGTCATTTTTTTCAGGTCATCTGGCACAGCAGTTAAAATAGTTTTGCTGTTGCATCCTTCTCTTCAGGAGACAACCAAAGAAGTGGCTCTTAGGTTTCTATTTCCTTTTTATTTATCCCTCTAAGAACAAGGACACGACTTCAAACTCCAGAGCAAAGGAGGTTTGGAATGCAGGCCCTGGCGGTTTCCAGAGCAGTGGGTCAGGAGCAGCAGGAGTCAGTAATGACCGAGGATGCTCCCGTCCCTGTATTTGAACAAATCCTCCTTTGAAAAACAGAAAGCCTCGTCCCTCTGGGGCCTCATTTCCCAGGTAGAAACCAGCAGCACTTTATTATCAGCAATTTCCAGGGTGGAGATGAGGGCTTGCTGCAGTCCTGTTCCCCTGGAGCTGCTTTTCATCGCTGCCACATCTCCTCCGGTGCCCCAGCAACACCTGGCACTAAAATGCTGTTTTCTCAAAGCCATTCCTTCATTTCCTAATTACAGTTTTGGTTTCTCTCTCAGAAACACCACCAAAGTTGTTTGTTTTTTGGTTTTTTTTTAAGGATGTGCTTCCTTTGCATGAATTACAGCTGGAGATGGAGGGGATCTCCCTGGAAACAAAGGCAGTGGAACTGAGATTGTTTTTTTTCTCTTTCTCTAATTCTCTGGGCAGAGAGGATGCTCAGCAGGAGCCAGCCTGGCTTCTGGCACGTGGAAATTTGGGATCCACAAGGCGACCCATCAGGTGGTTGGATTTGAAGGATATTTGTAAAGAGAATAAATTAAACACATAAAAGCAGCCAATAGGAGATGTTTTTTCACCAAAAGGTTGGTCAGGAATTGGAAGAGGTGACCCAGGGTGGAGTCCCCATCCCTGGAAGGATTTAAAAGATGCTTGGATGTGACAGCTGGGGCTGTGGGTGGGATTGGCAGTGCTGGGGACTCAGAGCCCTTTTCCAACCTAAACGATTCCACGACCTCACAACTACATTTAGAACGAGCAGCATTGCAAACAGGGGTTGTTTGGAGTTAAATTTTAAATTAAACATGGGATTCTGCTCGCTTGGGGCATCCACAAGATGGGCTTGCTGCAGTTCTGGAGATGGATGCAGAGCCCCAGCTCACACGTTCCTGTGACATCCATAAACGGGAGAAATAAATTGCAATTAGCAGCTGCAGGTCTGGATGGAGGAGCCAATCTTACCCTGAATTACCAGACTTATGCTGTAATGATTTTTATCAGTGTTTGATGGTGCTGCTGTTTATTATAGTTAAACATTTTGGAGGGGGCAGCAGTGGAAAGTAATCAATGAAATTGGGTTAATGAGAATCTGACACTGTCCAGGGCTCTGATGGATGGGGACAGGAATGGAACTGGTCCAGCTCTGTCCTCTCCTCTCTTCCCTCTCACATTCCTGCAGCTCCTGGGGTATTCAATTTGTTTTGGTACATTCAAACTAATGGGGAAATTTCCAGAAAAATAAAAAAAATAATAATATTTTGAGGGTATCTTGGTGCCTCAACACACTGAGAGCAGCTGCCTAAAATCACACTTGGTGCACCTGACGGCACACAGGGATACAGCTGCACCCTGAAGAGATGGGAAATTCACTTATTTAATCTTCCCAAGGGGTTATCATAAAATTCCAGCATGGTTTGGGCTGGAAGGAGCCTTAAAAATCCTCCAGTTCCACTCCTGCCGTGGGCAGGGACATCTTCCATTCTCTCAGGCTGCCCCAAGCCCTCTCCAGCCTGGCCTTGGACACTTCCAGGGATGGGATAGCAATTAAAATAGTTTAAAAAAAGTTAAAAATGTTAAAAATGTTTAAAAGTTAAAATTGTTTTAGAATTAAAATCTATATATAAATGGTTTATATATATATATATATAT
>NC_031795.1:5383655-5393315 GCF_001522545.3 Parus major | reverse complement strand
GAGCAAATTCTTGCCTCTTCATAACCCTTCCAACTGCATTTAACTGTGCTCTGCTATTTATCACCCCCTTGCACTTCTCACCCACTTACAGCAGAATCATTTCTCCGAGAGAAACAGCCTAAAAAAACCCTCAGAACCTCAGATTTCTGCTCTTCAGGTCATATATTTTATTCCAAAAAGCGCTTGGAAATCTTTAAATAAAGAACAAAAAAAAAATAAAGAAAGAAGAAGATGCATGGCTGCTGCAAGTCTAACACACTGTTAATAAAAACGGTCTATTAAAACAAATTGCTGGGCATGATCACTCTGCTAAAATCAATATCTTCAAATAATAAAGCAAATATGAAGTGCACACAGGACTCCAGGCAGGGAAACCATCTGCTGGAGAGATTGCTGCGGAGTTTTTACGCCTGGAAGTTTCATTCTAAAGGAGGCGATGCTCATTTAGCGCCTCCCGCGTGCTCCGCGCTTTGTGGGTGATTCCCGCTCTTCAATCCCGCTCTAAGGGCCAGGCTGTGATGGAAATCAAGGCACTTCAGCGTTTTTCCATGGAATTCCTCCCCAGAGGAACATTCTCCACTGGAGGTGGAACGAGTCAGGAGGAATGGCCTCGAAAAACAAGGCGAGAAGGGGCAAAAAGAATTCGCTTTTCCCAGCGGCAGGAATTGGCCTTTGGGTGGGGAAAAAGGGAATTCTGGCACAGGATGGGCCGGGAGATGCTCCGTTCCTGGAGTGACCTGGAAACAGTTGGTGGCACATGGAGCAGCAGGGCTAAATAAAGCCCTTTGTTGTGCTGGGAAGGAATCCCTCCTGGATTTGAGACGGGAAGAAGGAGGTCCATGGAGATGATATCTCCCCACCAGCGCAGCGAAAGCACCAGCAGAGGGAACAAGGAAATCCAGCAGCAGCCCTGAAACTCAAAAAGCCCCTCAAATTCTCCTCAAGTTTTTGGCGCTGTGAGGGGAATGGCTCTCACTGAAATCCTGGGAATGCCTGGAGGAGAAAAAAGGAAGGATTGAGGGAGACTTTTTATTCTCCCTGTGCAGCGTTCCCAGGGCGCTCCCAGGGCCTTCAGGACACTCTGGAGCAGAAATTGAGGCAGCAGCCTCTCCAGAGCTGCCTCCCCACAAAGGATGGCCTGCAGGAGGCTCGGGATGGAGTTTCTGAAGGAAGCATTTCCTGCCCCGACAGTTGCAATGTGATTACACCACCCTGCAGATCCCAGCACGATAAAACAAAGGGATGACAGGTTTTTAAGGAGATCACAATGAGGATGATGATATCAGGGGCAGCTTTGGGGCTCTTTGACCTTCTTTAGGTGAACCCCATCAGTTTTTCCCTCAGGAATTGAACCCCATCAGTCCATCCCTCAAGAATTGAACCCCATCAATCCATCCCTCAGGAACTGAACCCCATCAGCCCATCCCTCAGGAACTGAACCCCATCAGTCCATCCCTCAGGAACTGAACCCCATCAGTCCATCCCTCAGGAACTGAACCCCATCCATCCCTCAGGAATTGAACCCCATCAGTTCCCCTCAGGAACTGCCTCCTCAGAGCAGATTTTGTGCTCCCCTGCAGGGACAGGAGCTGTCCTTGCTCAGCCCTGGGCAGGATTTGATGCTGTGCCAAAGCAGATGTGATCCCAACAGCATCTTCTTAGGAGAAACAACCCAAACTTCACTAAATCCCATTTTATTTGCAGCTCCACGCTCTCCTCTGGCTGTCCACCATTCCCCAGAGCTGGATCTCCTCCTGCAGCATCTCCTCCTCCTCCACCAGCAGTTTTTGGGGGCTGAGCGTGCTGGAGGTGGGAGAGGGAGCTGCTCTGTCTGGGAATGGGGCACTCTGCTTGCTCGGGCTGAGGGTTGGGATGCAGAATTTGTGTCTTTTGGGGTTTCCCCGTGGCGTGGCCCTGCTCCAAGTGCCTCCCCGTGCCTTGGAGGTGCTGTGGAGAGTTATTACTCACTCCAGTTTAAGTAGGAAAGTTATTAAATTGCTTTGAAACCCGTGAGTGGCAATGGGGAGGTGGGTGCAAGGTTGATTTATTTGATTTTACACAGAAATAACCCTCAAACACTGCACATCCTCTGGGTCAGCAGTGCTGCTGCCTTGGGAGGACGGTGGGAATGGGATTATTTCATTTGTCCCAAATAGCAACTTTCAGGAGGTGAGGAAATGACCGCACCGAAACCATTGTGTGCCATCTGCCTGCTAAAATACTTATAGAAAACATGTTTCCTGGCATATAGCTTCCCAGCCATATGTCTATTGCATCACTCACAATTAAATTCAATCACCCTTAAACACTTGGATAAAATCCCAGCCCGTGTGAGCGAGCCCTCACGGATGGAATTTGGACGCTCGATCCCGTAAATGTTGGGTTGGAATTGGCTCAGGCGTTGTTAACCTGATACAGCTGATGCTGAGTGCTGGGAGATAATTCAAGGGCATGTTCCTTATTGTGGTCTTGCCATTTCTGGCCATAAAAAAGGTGTTGGGGCTCTGAGAGAAAGGAAATAATCCTGCAGGGTTTGCTGGAGTCACTTTGAACGGGTTTAAAGGGAGGGTTGTATCCATGAGAAAAGGTGGTGCCTCCCGCTCATGGAATAAACAGAAATAACTGGAGGGCCCGGTCACAGCTGGATATTTGGGATATTCAGGATGTGCTGGGAGGTGTGTGCACAACAACAAAGCCTGGCCTGCTCTTTGTTAGGCTGGGTCAGGTTTTTGTCAGCTGTGGGGGAAGCAGGGTCCCGTTGCCAGCAGCCCCTGCCCCGTGTCCAGCACAGCAATTCCTGCAGCACGGGAATGAGCAGGCTCAAAAACCTGAGAGGTTCATGGAGGGAAGCATCCCTGGGTCAGTCCATGGAAATCCTCTGAGGATAGAGCATTTAGTTAGGGAATTATCTCAATAAGTCACTTATTCTGTGGGTTTGTGGCTCTTCCTTTGAGGAAATGTTGGATTTCCCTGTGCTTAGCTGAGCCACTCTCCCAAAAGGAGCTCTGTGGGATGCTCTGACATGGGAAGTGCATAAATAGGAATGAAATCCCACATCTCTGACACAGGGAACGTCTTTCCAATGCAAACCAGCTTCCACTGGAAACCAAACCCAAGAGCTTCCCGTGCACGGTGTCTGCCAGACTCAGCCACGGCCTAATTTTAGTCCAGCTCTATTTCTGGTCTGGTTTTGAAAGGTGAGACAAACCCAGCAGCCAAACCTGGATGATGCCATTGGTTTCTTTCATCCAGGAGCAGCCTGGGCTATGGAAAGTGTCCCTGTCCATGGCAGGGGGGGAATGGGATGGTTTTTAATGTCCTTTTCAACCCAAACTCCTCTATGAATCTATCACTCTGATTTTCAGTCATGTTATTCAACCCAAATTCTCACTTTCATAGACAGAAACATATCTGTTATTTAAATAAGACTCTTGTCTCACTCTGCCTTTCACATTTCATCTCTGAATTCATTTTCTGGGCTGATATGCAATGTAAAACCTGGTTACACACTGAGTCAGGCGCTTCCCAATGTGTTTGAGGGAGGAAAAAAGGGAAAAAAAAAGGGAAAAAAGGGAAAATTCTTGGTGGGAGCTGCTGGAGTCAGCAGGGCTGTGCCCACACTCAGGTTTTAGATCACGTTTTTCCGGGATATTTTGGCCTTTAATAGAGCTGTGTGTCTCTGTCAGTCAGTAATAGATTACTGAGCATAATAGAAATCTTTATATAGATGTCGGAGCCCTTTGCTGAGCTGCAGATGTTTCCTTCCAAGAAACATTTTCCTGCCACAGCATCACAGAATGCTTTGAGTTGGAAGGGATGTTTAAACACCAGCTCACCCAACTCCTGTACCATGCTAAAGGCAAAAGCTCCTGGAATTTTGTCCCACAATAAATGTGGAAATATTATTTGAGGATTTCTTTGTAGGTAACACCATCCTGGGGTTTTTTGTGCTTTTTAATCCTTTGCTGGCTGTCACCAAATGATGGCCATTCCTGCCCAGGGCAGGGGCTTGGGATGAGATTTTAGCTCCCTTAAAACCCAAACCAGTTTCTGTGATTCTGTGACTGTAGGAGTGTCACAGGAGCACCCACAAAAAGATATTACACTGAGTAAGAGCTTCCTCATCCTTCCTTCCACAGCTTTTTTTCCTGCCCACCTCACTTTTCGATTTCCTGTTCCCAATGACTCCTTCAGTACACCCAGGTGTAAAAGAAAAGATGGAATTAAGACTGGAGTTGACTTTCCCAAGTGTTCATCTCCTGGTTTTTTATACCCAAAGGCCAAAGTTTGACCCCCAGACTGGTTTGGGTTGGAAGGGGCATGAAGAATCCTCTCATTCCACTCCCTGCTGTGGAACCCAGGCTGCTCCAAATCCCATCCACTGCCCCAGGCTGCTCCAAATCCCATCCATGGATCCCAGGCTGCTCCAAACCCCATCCATGGATCCCAGGCTGCTCCAAACCCCATCCATGGATCCCAGGCTGCTCCAAATCCCATCCATGGATCCCAGGCTGCTCCAAACCCCATCCATTGCCCCAGGCTGCTCCAAATCCCATCCACTGCCCCAGGCTGCTCCAAACCCCATCCAGCGTGGCCTGGAGCATCCCAGGGATGGCCATTCCCATGTGAGGACGCAGAGCATCCCTGGTCCTGCCCTTCCTGAGCTGGTCCCAGGGGTGTGCAGTGCAGAACCAGAGAGCCCAGCTCCCCTTGCCGGTGTTCTGTGCCTCTCCTGGGGCTCCCACACCGCTTTCCTAACGAGCTCCAGGAAGTTCTTGCTCTCCTGTCCTGCTCCTGCTCCAGCTTTAATGCCAAAGATTTTGCCTGTGGCTTTTCTCTGCCCCAGCCCTTCTCCAGCCCATCTCATCGTGCAGTGGGGTTAATGGAGTGACTTCAGGTCAGCGATGATCCCACACCCTTCCTCGCTTCGTTTGCTGACAAAACCCCTGATCCTGAAGCCCATTTTGAGCATTCCCCTGTTTCCCACAGTGCTGGGACCGCTCCTGGGGTTTTCTGGGCTGCACCTGGGGCTTTCCCCATCCCTGAGCTCCTCGGGCTGTGCTTGCCCTGCTCGGAGGGAAGCCAAGGCTCAATCCCTGATTCCAGCTGGATCAGGCTCCGTCCCTGCCCTCCCCCGGCCAGGAAAGCAGCAGCTCTCAGGAAAGGGTTAATCCCGGCCAGCCTTTGGGATCCTTCGCTGGGGAGAGGGCTGATCTTTTGTTTGTTTTGAAGCTGCTGGCAGGAAAGTGGGGAGGAGAAAATTACCTAAGTGATAGAGAGCTTGCCATGAACTATATAAAACTGGGAAATCAAAGCGGAGAAACTCCACCTCGCACTCCCAGACCACAAGCACAACCCCTGAAGAGAAACCCACCCCACAAAGTGAGTGATCTCAAAGGCTTGAACTCCAAGCAAAGCCGCATGAGCTCAGAGCTGCTGCAGGACTGAGGAGCCCGGGTCCCAAAAGCGGCGCTTTTTTGGGAGCAGGGAACGCCTCTTTTGGGAATTCCCACAGCCATGAAGTGGAGGCAGCTCCTGGGCATCACCCTCTGCGTGCTGGAGCTGGCTGGTGAGTATTGACCCCCAAAATCACAGCAGGGACAGCGGCGTGGGGCAGCTCCTGGCAGCAGCAGCTCGGGGGGAAGAGGCTCCTCCAGGAGTTTGGGATTGGAAATTTTGGGATTCCCACCCAAAAACCCTGCGGTGACATTTACAGAGCAGCGTTTGCATCGGCATCCCTGGGGAAAAAACTCACTGCTGCTCTGGAAAGGGCAGGGATGGGGATCTGAACTCCCTAAAATAATCCTGGAGAAGGAGAGGGGATGGGAATGCGGCAGGAAAAGGCTGCAGCCGCAGTTCAAGTTGTCTCGCTGGTGTAAATGAGCCACGCTTTTGTTTTGTGGTTGGAACTAAACATTCGCTGGAAATCAAATGAATCTCCATAAATATTAAAATCTCCTATTGCAGCTCTTCAAATATTCATCATATGAAGCAATGAATAACAGCAGCGAGATTTTTCTCTAGGTGCTACTTTTTAAAAGGTTATATTTTAGGGAAATATTATCATTTTTGTCCCAAACCCAACAGCCATGAGGTAATAAAAAAGGACTAAAAAAGTGAAGCAGCGCTGTGTGTGTTGCCTGGTGTGCTGGGACAGGAGCCAGGAGCCTGCGGGTGTCTCCTCAAATGTAATTTTTTCTTACTCACACAAATGTGAGCGACGAGATCCATTGCAGGAATTCTCTGGGTTTTGTTCTCCTGTTTCACAGAGCTCCTTTCATGTTCCCCTGGCTGCACAGGTAAATTGCTCACCTGAGCTGCTGGCTGACCCTCCAGTCTGTGTTAATTTTACAGGAATTAAATAAAAAACCCCAATTTTATTTGAGTAAAATGACATTCAGGGCTGTGAGGGTGTGAGACAAAGGCGTGAGGCAAACCTTGAGCCTCAAACCTCGAGTTCCAAACCTTGAGCTCCTTGTACAAAACAAAAGTGATGGAAAAGTGATAAAAAGTTCCGATTTTGGAAGGGCAGGGCTATTGGGCAGCAGGAGCTTTGATGCTGCAGGATTAATTCATGTCCTTGCACAGCCCATGGCCGTCATTCCTGCAGGATATTCCTGGCTGGGAAGTGCAGGAGTTGGTTGTTGGTTGGGGAGAAGTCAGGCAGCTCATCCCTGGGGCTCTGCCTGTTCCTCAGCTCCGTGGGGACCCCCAGAGAATCCATCAAAGGCTCCGGTTGTGCAATTCCCATGGAAATCCCGATCCTGTGGCTTTGGGCTCGAGCTGCTCCTGGCAGCGCTGCCGAGGGCTCCTCCTGCTCCCAGGACACCTCTGGCTGTGGCCATGTGTTTTAGAGGAAAAACCCCTGGTGCCCCGCTGGGACAGGGGTCCCACAGATGTGGGGTGTGGATGTTGTGGGGCAGGACAGAGCTCGGGGTCTGGGATCCGACCCCACAGGAGAGAATCCCCTGGGAAACCCAACCTGGAAGGCAGCAAATCCCCTGGAAATGCTCTCCTGGCCTCTGCCCCGATCTCTGGGGCTCTGCCTGAGTTTCCAGGAGCACGGGAGAGGTTTACAGCCACCCCCCCTCTGCAGAGTGGGCTGCTGCTCCCAGACCCTCCCAAGCTCCTGGGACGATGCTGGGAGCATGTCCTGGAAAAGTGGGGATGGATAAAGCACATGGAGAGCTGTCCTGTGCTTGTCTCAGGGCTGGAAAAGGGAGCATGGATTGTATTTGTACCTAATAAAAACTCTTCATTTCTTTTACTTAACCTTTCATCTTTCTTTTTTTATATACTTTTCATTCATCTCCGCCAAGCTTGATTTCCAGAGAAATCTCTTTTCCTGCCATTTTCACACGTTCTTCCTTTCCTCCACTCCTTTTGCAACACTTAGAAAAATTCTGAATATCAGGAGAGGGAAAAGAGACTTTAAAACTTCCAGCTGCTCGAGTTTAACATCCTTTAGAGGCTGCTGCTCCAGCCAGGAGAAATCTCAGCCCCGGGAAGGTGCTGGGCTGCCCGAGAGGCCCCAACCCCAAGGAAAACCTTGGAGAAACAGCTGGGCTTTGGTGTGGCAGCTCGGGGGGCTCCCCCAGCCCCCCAGCCCCACACCCACATCCTGTCTGAGCGAAGGAAAAGGGGGAGGGAAGGGATTTTTATCAGATATTTCCAGAGGGAAGAGGGCTCCACCCGCTTGAATTCCTGCCACATGGCTGAGAGCTGTGGAGCTGGAAAGGAGTGAGTAATGCCGGCTGGAGTCCTTGGAGGGGCTGCTGAGGGGAGCTGGGGCTGGCTCCAGCCCCAGGGCTCTGCATCCCATGGTCCAGAGCTCCTCTCCTGCATCCCATGGATCCTTTACCCTCCTCTTCTGCATCCCATGGATCCTTTACCTTCCTCTCCTGCATCCCATGGTCCAGACCTCCTCTCCTGCATCCCATGGATCCTTTACCCTCCTCTCCTGCATCCCATGGTTCCTCCACCCTCCTCTCCTGCATCCCCTGGCTCCAGAGCTCCTCTCCTGCATCCCATGGATCCTTTACCCTCCTCTCCTGCATCCCATGGATCCTGCAGCCTCCTCTCCCACATCCTGTGGTTCCTCACCCTCCTCTGCAGCCCTGGGACCAGCAGTGCCCTTGTGTCAGCCCAGAGCATCCGTTTGCAGCCCCTGGAGCTCCTGGAGGGCTCGTGGAGCCTGGGAACGAGCTCAGTTAGAGATGGGGCTGGAGATGCTCCCCTGACCAGGGCTAGAGGAACTCCCCTGACCCAGGGCTGGAGGAGCTCCCCTGGCCCAGGGCTGGAGATGTTCCCCTGACCAGGGCTGGAGATGCTCCCCTGACCCAGGGCTGGAGGAGCTCCCCTGACCAGGGCTGGAGATGTTCCCCTGACCAGGGCTGGAGATGTTCCCCTGACCAGCACAAGGAGCCAGGGGTTGAACAGAAGGGTTTCCAGAATTAACCAGGGGATCTGGGCCAGGATCAGCTCAGGAGCTGCAGGTTCCTGGAGGTTCCCAGTGGGATCCAGCCCCCTCAGTTTTTCTTGCTGTGGGTGCAGGATTGGGATCCAGCGATGGAAACCTTCCTCCTCTCTCCTGAACCTTTACCACTGCAGAGCTTTTCTGTGGCCCTGGCTTCGTGCTCAGGGATGAGTTTTGGAGCAAGTTTAACATTTCTATTGTTGCCTTTTCTTTATTCAATCTAAGATCCTCCCTAAGCCCCATTATTAAAATATCTTTAAAAAATAATTTCCTTTTTAAAACCTAGGTGGGTGAACACAATGGGTGCTGGGAAGTGCAATTTTCTTTCCCATCCCTGCATGGTTTTGCTCCTGCACGTGCTTGCATTGCCAGGTGAAGGTTTCTCCCAGGTTAATAAATAGCTTGGCTTAAACTCTAAACCCTCAATCCGAACAAATTCACAAAGTTTAATAAAGCCATTAAAAATGTATGGTGCAATAAATAACCCTCTTTAGCTGAGCACCACGTGGATTATCCAGCCCACATCTGGATCATTATCTATCTCATGAGCCCAAAGATTTCAAAACCAAACCTGATCCATGTTTGGTGGAAAAGCTCCTGCACACGCTCCAAGAAAGGCAAGAAAAAGAAATCCAAAGTGACAGCTCCTCTCCCAGATGACTCTGAGCAACAGCCAGGCTTCCACTGCAACACCCAGTGCTGAAAAGGCTTTGATCACAACTACCTGGGGTGCTTTAGGAACATCTGGAAGAGCTCAGAGGTGCTTGGGTGGCTGTGGCGCTCAGGGAGGTCAAGCCCAGGCGCTGCATTGTTCTGCTGCTGCTGAAGTTTCCTGCTGGTGGCCACGAGGACACGGAGCTGTGCCTAAAGCCTGGCCCTGGCCCTGTGCTGGCTGCCAGCTTCCTCTGCTCTGGATTTGTTAAAGCCAGCAGGAAAACTCGGTGACCTAACCAGCTGGAATTGTCTTGGAGGAGAAGGAACTTCTCCCCCTGCAACGAAAGCTGTGCCAGAACCTCAACTCCAGCTCCAGACACCTGCACTGAGCCCTCAGCACGGCCCCCGAGCAGCTGCAGCCCAGGATGGGGTGGGAGGGATGGGATCCATGGGATAACGGGATAATGGGATAATGGGATAATGGGATGGGATAATGGGATGGGATGGGATGGGATGGGATGGGATGGGAT
>NC_031795.1:5377878-5383621 GCF_001522545.3 Parus major | reverse complement strand
ATGGGATGGGATGGGATGGGATAATGGGATGGATAGGCTGGATGAACATGGATAGGGTGGATGAGGATGGATAGGATGGATCAGGATGGGCAGCCCCAGTGGGAGCAGCCCCACAGGACCAGCCTGGGCCCCTCTTTGCCCTCAGGACCAGCCCTGCCCCAGCACCCACGGCCAAAACGAGCCCCGGTGAGCTCGGGCTCTGCTCCTCACAAACCCCCCGGCTCTGGGAGCCAAGTCCTGGCGTGGGGGCACAGAGCAGCTCCTGCCATCCCCCTGCCAGAGCCCAGTGCCCCAGCTCCCGGTGGGGCTGGTGCTGCTCAGGACCTGCCAGAGCTGCTCCATCTCTCAGGGTGGTTTGGGAGGATGGAGTAACTTTTATTGGAGCTGGGGCTCCCCTGGGCAGAACTACAAATGAAACAACACATTCTGTATGATTTTCTCTTCGGTGCCTGGATAACAATCTTAAACACCACGAGCCCTGGGGTAGAGACTGAAGCTGTTTGTTAAAAGTGGGAACAGATCTTAGGGAGAGAGAAGGTTAAGGAATGGGGGAAAATGCATTTTCACTGACTCACACAGCTCATTTCAGCAGGAAAAGCTGGAAGTGTCATCTCTGTAACGCAGCAGGAAGCAATATATAAACTTTAAGTTAGAGCAGCAAACCGCTCTCCAAACATTCTGCTTTACCTCCAAAGATGTTTTCACTCATGAGTCAGGGCTGATCCCAAGCCAATGGGAATGTTTCTATTTACTTTGAGATTGTGCCTGCAACTGTAAATCCAACTTATCTGTCCTGAGGCGCACAAGTGATCTCTTCCAAGGCTTGATTCTTTCCTCCCAGGATTACAAACCCAACCTACTCTGAAATCCAGCTTTGTGCAGAGCTTTGTGCACCCACCAGTGAGCTGAGGATGGGGTGAGGGTAGGAACGAGCCCTGCAAGGGCTGCACCAGAGTCTGGTGTCACCCAAACGCAAAGTTCCACCCCTGAGCCTCTCCCAGATTCGCCCCGAGCCTTCCTGCCAGTTTGGGGCGAGAAAAAGCGAATTTGGGAGAGCAGCTAAAGCTTTCCTGCTTTCCCCCAGGGGCTGAGGGCTGGGCTGGGGGCTCAGCAGCCCCTGAGAGCTGCGTGTTCCCCCAGGCTGCGCTGCCAGGAGCACGGCAGACACCCCCACAGCGACGGCAGCCAGGGATGGCAGCAGTGGGACAGCCAGCACCGCCAGCACAGCCACGGGACACGCCAGCAGCACCAAACCAACCTCTGGTAACCCTTCCTTTGGTTCCCTCTCTGGTAACCCCTCCCTTGGTTCCCTCTCTGGTAACCCCTCCCTTGGTTCCCTCTGATAATCCCTTCCTTGGTTCCCTCTGGTAACCCCTCCCTTGGTTCCCTCTGATAATCCCTCCCTTGGTTCCCTCTCTGGTTCCTGGTAGAGTTGGTGGGAATAATTAGATTTATGAAGTGTGTGGGCTCGCCGTGGTTTGTGTTCTGGAAAAAAAGAGAGGCTGAGTGTGGTGAAAAGCTTTAATTTCACCCCAAAAAATCCCACCTGGGGACGCCCAACCCAGGCGGCTCAGCCCCATCCTGGTCAAAACAAAAAGCTCAGTGATGGTTATCTCACCACACGTGGGAAGAGAGCCTTTGGGAGGAGAGGACAAGGGGGAAGCTGCAGGAGGGGAGATTTAAATTAGATATTGGGAAGGAATTGTTCCTTGGCAGGGTGGGCAGGACCTGGCACAGGTGCCCAGAGCAGCCCTGGATCCCTGGCAGTGCCCAAGGCCAGGCTGGATGGGGTTTGGAGCAGCCTGGGACAGCAGGAGGTGTCCCTGCCATGGCAGGGGTGGCACAGGGTGGGCTTTGAGGTCCCTCCAACCCAACCCAGTCCGGGATTCCGTGGTGGTTGGCCCAGCTCAGGCTCTGAGGGCATCAGAGGGTGCAGGGAGCCTTTCCCCGCTGCACTTTGGGATCGGCGCCTCCTCTGGAAGCCGCGGGGCCAAGGAGGAGCTGGGGGCGATGCCGGGGGTGGCACCTCTGTCCTGTGGCTGGGAAATGTCCCCAGGGGGGGTTTAACAATCCAGCAGCAGCCCCAGGGCCAGCGAGCGCTCCCCAGAGAGCCGGGGACCCCCCTGTGCCTCAGCCACCGGGTCATGGGGGGCTCCAGCCAGGGACCCCCCTGTGCCTCAGCCACCGGGTCACGGGGGGCTCCAGCCCCCTCCTGAGTCCTTCTCCTCGTGTTTCCTCCAAGCTGGAACCGTGGCCGGGTCCGTGGCCACCAGCCCGACATCGACAGGGCTCCCAGAGCAGCTGAGGACGAGCCCCCAGCCCAGCCCGGCCCCCACCTCACTGCCGGACACCTCGGTGGGGCCACACGGGAGCCCGGGGGTCTCCACAACCCAGGACCCCCCGACACAGCCCAGGGACACAGGGACAGACACCGTGGCCTCCACGGTGACCGGGAGCAGCTCTGTGGCCACCTCAGAGCATCCCCAGGTGCCAACGGCCACCACGGCCCTGCAGCCGGCCCTGAGCCATGAGGTGAGTGAGGGTGGGGAGGGTGGGGAGGGTGGGGAGGATGGTGAGGATGGTGAAGATGGTGAGGATGAGGATGGTGAGGATAAGGATGGTGAAGATGACGATGGTGAGGACAGTGAGGATGGTGAGGATGGTGAGGATGGTGAGGATGAGGATGGTGAGGATGCTGAGGATGCTGAGGATGAGGACAGTGAGGATGACGAGGATGATGAGGGTGANTGCTGAGGATGCTGAGGATGAGGACAGTGAGGATGACGAGGATGATGAGGGTGATGAGGATGCTGAGGATGCTGAGGATGAGGACAGTGAGGATGGGGCTGTGTGGTGAGGATGGTGAGGATGACGAGGATGCTGAGGATGAGGATGGTGAGGATGGTGGGGATGGTGAGGATGACGAGGATGATGAGGGTGGTGAGGATGCTGAGGATGAGGATGGTGAGGATGGGGCTGTGTGGTGAGGATGGTGAGGATGCTGAGGATGATGAGGATGAGGATGGTGAGGATGAGGATGGTGAGGATGGAGCTGTGTGGTGAGGATGCTGAGGATGAGGGTGGTGAGGATGATGAGGGTGGTGAGGATGCTGAGGATGAGGATGGTGAGGATGGGGCTGTGTGGTGAGGATGGTGAGGATGCTGAGGATGAGGATGGTGAGGATGCTGAGGATGAGGATGGTGAGGATGGTGAGGATGGTGAGGACAGTGAGGATGCTGAGGATGCTGAGGATGCTAAGGATGAGGGTGGTGAGGATGATGAGGGTGGTGAGGATGCTGAGGATGAGGACAGTGAGGATGGGGCTGGCTGGGGGCTGCACTGACCCCCAGCCCCACTGACAGCAGCGCTGTGTGCTCTCCCTGCCAGCCTGCCCCCGCTGCCATCGGGTGCCACCGTGCCAGGGACGAGGGGGACACCGGAGCCATCTGCCTGCGGCTCAACGAGTCCCGGAGCTGCGTGAGTGCCCCGGGGGCCGCGGGCTGGCCGGGCTGGGGACGTGCCGTGGCCTGCAGGAGGTCCCCAAGGTCCCCCAAAGGGGGAAATGCAACCTCCCAACCCCATCAATCCCTCTCCTTGCCCTGAGCTGCGGGGTCAGCTCAGCTCCTGAAGCATCTCCCACCGCGTCCAACGGGAAACTGCCTTTGTTCTTCTTCTTCCTCTTCCCTGTTGGGAACAAAAGTGCCCTTTTTTGTCTTGCCAAGTGCCCTAGGAAAGAAAACAGGGCATTGCAAGGGGCTGCCCAGTGTCCCCAACAGCTCCTGAGGGACCCCGGGCTCTCTGTGACCGTCCTTGGCCTTGTGCACCAAAAATGAGACATTTTTAGCAGCAGAGAAGGATCTGCTGTGGGTGGGAGGCAGAAACCATTCCCACTGGAGCCACAGCCTGCCCCAGAGGGTGGAAAGTGGAAAGAGGGTGTGAAATATATCTAAAATGTACGATTTATATTTTATATATTATTATAAATGTACAATTTGTCACTGAGCCGTGCTGCTGCCACTTAGGATGAGCGAGTCTGGCTTGGCTTTCCTGTGCGGATGAGTGATTAAATGGCATTTAGGCTCGTTCCTGTTTACAGGAGCAGGAATTCACCGGGAATACCCTGCGGGATCCCGATCTCAGATGCCATCTAGTGGGCTCCGGTCCCGTCCGGGCACAGGGTTTGTGCTGCCCTGGGGATGCAGGCAGCGCATCCAGAGCATCCACAGGCACAGCTCACACACCCAAAAAAACCCCAAACATCCCCAATTCCAGCACCCTCCCGGCGCTGCGGTGCGAGCAGGCGGCTCAGGCTGGAGCTGGGAACCAGAAAAGAGCAGTCCTGGAGGGCAGCAGCCAGCAGGGACCTCCTGTCCCTCTCTCCTGCTGGCCTTTCCCGAGGCAAATGAGCAATCAGCTGGCACCCGGCACCGCTAATTGCGAAGGGAAACTCTGACACTCCGATGAGTTCTTTCCACAGCAGAGAAAGGAAAATACTCACTTGGGTCTCTTGTTCCATCTTGGCCTTCCTGTGGCCGAGCCAAGCTCTATAGAAACAGCCGAGAATGATTTGTTTGTTGTTCTCCAGTGGAGGAGTTTCACGTGGAGGATGGAGGGAGCCGAGCCTGGGGCAGCTCCGGGGCACAGGGAGGAGGGCACCGAGCCCTTGCCAGGACAAGGGGCTCTCACACAGCCCCAGCGTGGGCTTGGGCACAGAACAGGGCTCAGGAAGGGTTTCAGCAAGGCCAGGCTCTGCCTGTGAGCCTGGAAACAGCCCCCAGGAGAAAACCCATCCTGTGTGATCCAGAAACTGGCCCACAAAGGCTGCAGCTCCTCACTCCTCTTCCTCTTCCAGCCCAGACTCAGTTCAGCTCTAAAATGTGAGAAATTTGTGGTTTTTTTACCTTGCCTTTGATCAGCAACCTAGCAAAAACATTGAAGACATTTCCTAAACAGGAAGGCTCAATGCTTCTTTGTTATTTCCCTCCTTTCCCAGCCCCTGCCTGGGACTCTGAAACAATAGGGCTCTTCAGTTGTTCCAGCCCAAAAACTGGGGACACTTGCCATGAGATCCAGGGCCTAAATTTAGCTTTGTTTAAATGCCATTTTCAAGGGTTGCTAAGAATATCTCTGTTTTATTAATTCTCATTAAGTTAAGACATGAGAAATGAGCACCTCCGAGGTGTTGGGGTGGGAGAGGAGAGTCTGACACCCAGCTCAGCTTTCCCCAAAATTCAAAGGGGAAAGCACAGCACCTCCACCAGCGTGGCTGAGGCAGAGGATTGCTCACTTTGCTTGGTTTAATGGCTGTTCTTGCTGAAAATTTTGCAGGAAAACTTCTTAGAGAGGAAGGGATGGGATTTGTGGCAAGCAGTATGTGAAAATAGAACCCACACCGTGGACTCCCCCTGCGAGATCAAACTCACTCCATCCAGCCTGGACAGGGACTGCTTGCTCCTCATCCTCAAAGGAGAGAAAGGTCAGTGGAGGTGGTTCCTTGGCTGTGATCCACAGATAACGGTGTGGGCAGTGGGACAGGGAAGGGCTGGCAGGCAGATCCTGGGAGGAGAAACCTCTCTGCAATTCTGCTCCTTCTTCTGGGGTCCTGCTGCATCCCTGGGGCCGTGGAGACACCTCCAGGAGCCACCTTGGCTGTGCACAGCCAGGCCCTTGGGTGTGCCACGAGCTGCAGGGGGTGGGGTTCATGGAGGGAGTGTGTGATGTGGTGTGTGCAAGTTGTGTGGT
>NC_031795.1:5371237-5377092 GCF_001522545.3 Parus major | reverse complement strand
ATCAATGTGTGATCAGTGTGTGTGGTATAATCAGTGTATAATCAATGTGTGATCAGTGTGTGTGAGGTGATCAGTGTGTGATCCATATGTGATCAATGTGTGTGTGTTGTGATCAATAATCAATGTGAGTAGTGTGATCAATGTGTGTGATGTGATCAAGTGTGATCAGTGTGTGATCACTGTATGATCAATAAGTGATCAATGGTGATCACTGTGTGTGGTGTGATCAATATGTGTGACGTGATCAGTGTGTGATCAATGTGTGTGGTGTGATTAGTGTGTGATCAATGTGTGATCAATGTGTGTGATGTGATCAGTGTGTGATCACGGTGATCAATAAGTGATCAATGTGTGATCAGTGTGTGTGATGTGATCAATGTGTGTGATCAGTGTGTGTGGTGTGATCACTGTGTGATCAATAAGTGATCATTGTGTGATCAATAAGTGATCACTGTGTGATCAATAAATGATCAATGTGTGTGATGTGATCAATGAGTGTGATCACTGTGTGATCAATAAGTGATCAACATGTGATCAGTGTGTGTGGTGTGATCAATGTGTGATCAAGAAGTGATTAATGTGTGATCAGTGTGTGATCAGTGTGTGATCAGTGTGTGATCGCTGTGTGATCAATAAGTGATCAATGTGTGATCAATAAGTGATCACTGTGTGATCAATAAGTGATCAATGTGTGATCAATAAATGATCACTGTGTGTGATGTGATCAATGTGTGATCAAGAAGTGATCAATGTGTGTGATGTGATCAGTGTGTGATCAGTGTGTGATCAATAAGTGATCAATGTGTGATCAATGTGTGATCAGTGTGTGATCAGTGTGTGTGGTGTGATCAATGTGTGATCAAGAAGTGATCACTGTGTGATCAATAAGTGATCAATGTGTGATCAGTGTGTGATCAGTGTGTGATCACTGTGTGTGGTGTGATCAATGTGTGATCAAGAAGTGATCAATGTGTGTGATGTGATCAATGTGTGATCAATGTGTGATCAGTGTGTGATCAGTGTGTGTGGTGTGATCAATGTGTGATCAGTGTGTGATCACTGTGTGATCAATAAGTGATCACTGTGTGATCAATAAGTGATCAATGTGTGATCAATAAGTGTCGTGTGCTCTCCTGTTTCCAACCCTGCAGACCCTGACAACCTTCTGGACGCTCTCCAGAAGTCTCCCTGGGCAAAGGTAAATCCCTGGAGCAAACACAGCTCCAGGTTTAGTTAAACCCAGCTCAGCTGGGCTGGGGATGATGCTCAGACCTGGCCCTGCTCCAGTCTGGAGGTGCCTGAGGGGGTCCCAGTCCAGGCTGGGTGGGCTCCGAGCGCCCTGGGGCAGCGGGAGGTCCCTGCCCATGGCAGGGTGGCACTGGGTGATTTTTTAGGTCCCTTCCAACCCAAACCATCCTGGGATGTTGTGGCTGATGCAGCACAAGGGACCCAGCACAACCCATGGGGCAGGAAGTAAAATGTAAAATGCTTTCTTAGCAAAAAAAAGAAAAAGGAAAATAGTCTAAAAGCACTTTCTTAGCAAAGGTGAGACCCCAACAGTCACTCCCAGCTTCTCCAGGGGCCCAGGCTGATATTAATGCTAATTAATGATGATAATTAATGCCCTGAGGCTGCTGCTGGCTCTCGGGGTATAAACGGCAGAGCTGCAGCACTCGGATCTCCCCTGGGCTGTGCTCCAGAGGACAAAATTCCCAGTGCCACAGGATGTTACTGCTGAAGACCAATTGATCACACAGACACAGCTCCAGGTGGGGTGAAAAGAAGAGAAAGTTTATTTTTCCTCCCAGGATTTACAGATTTCTGCCCCCAGCCAGGGATGGGATGGTCAGGATAACACTTTCCCCCTGCACTGGCCATGAGAGATGCCCATCACAAGACGTGGAACAGAAAGAATGTACACATATCTATGTTTGCAGTCACAGTCCTGGGAAAGTCTTTAGAAAACCATGTTAGAAAGCTCAGAAGTTTTCAGGGCGACAACAGGAGGTTGGGAATGAGGCTGTGAGGACGTGAGGGCTCCCAGGGCCGGGGCAGCACAGCCCAGCTCTGTTTCCCGAGGTGAGGAGCACCATTGTTTGAAGCCTGTGCAGCACATGCAAACGTTTCCTGTTTGTCCCACTCCCGGCTCTCTTTGGTGTTTTGGGGTTTGTTTTTTGTTGTTTTTCCAGTTTGGAATAGAATCCCTTAAAAAGGAGAGCAGGAGGAGCCAGAGGGACTCTTCCCAGAAGACGCTGATCGCGCTGGTCACATCTGGGCTGCTGCTGGCCTTCCTGGGCCTGGCTGGATATTTCCTGATGAAGAGGCGCAGCTGGAGCCCCGCGGGAGAGAGGCTGGTCAGTGCTTACAGGTGGCAGAGCCGCAGCTAGAGAGGAGCCCAGGGGGGAGAACAGGGGGATGGACACCCCTGTGCTCTGTGCTCGCTGCACAGGGGCAAGGGGAGCCTCTCTCCTCGTCCAAAATCAGCTCCTGCAGCAGCAGCACCGCCCCTTTCCCGCACCCAGTTCCAGCTCTAACACTTATTTTTGCTCAGCAGTAAGAACTGATCCAGCGAGACCCCTCCAGAGCCACTGAAACCTGATGAATGTGTCATTAAAAGTGACGCCCTTTAATTTCCATTCCTTTGTGTGAGCCCCATGTCTGTACCCGTGCTGTAATAAAGGCAATTTCCCCCCACCAGCCATGGCAATAAAACATATCAAGAAAGAAAGAAAGAGGCAGAAATTTCCTATTTCCATTTTCCCCTCTCCAGGCAGGCTGGCCCTGAGGACTCCTCCCCACCTTTTGGTGGCTTTTGGGGGATGTGACCCTGTGTAAAGCGATGATTCCCCATCACTGCCCAGCGAGAGCAGCCTGGGAGCCCCCAGGACATTTGAGGATGTCCCCAGAGCACAGAGCTGGGAGATGTCTGTGTCACACTGTCCCTGGAAACCCCTGGCAGTGCCAATCCCAACCCCAGCTGAGGATTCCAGCCCACCCATGGAAAGGAGACTGAGCTCCAGGGGAGTGCTGGGTGCTGCTGAGGGAATTCCAGCTGGGAATTGCCACCACTGCCAATTCCAGGGCTGCACAATGTCTGGGGAACTCTTTGAGGGGATGGAGGCAGCTCTGGGTGCTCCTCACAGGTGATGCCCAGCCCTGCAGAGGTGCAGCTCTGCCACAGCTCCACAGGAAGGGCAAGGGAAGCAAAAGAGACAATTTTCTCCATTTCCATCCCGTGGTGGTTCTGCCTTGGCCAAAGAGGTTCTGTCCCAAGGCAAGGCCAGCTCCAAAACCTGCTTGGGAGAAGACAGCAAACCCCAACAGCTTCTCTGGCAGGTGCTGGAGGAACAGCTGCAGTTCTGGGTGATATTCTTGCTGCTCGTTGGTTCAGACCCTCTGCTCCCCTCCTTGTCAGCGAGAGCAGTGCCCTGACCTGGGGCTGTTTGTCCTCCCTGCCAGGACCCCTCTCCCTTCCCTGACCGTGTCCCTTGTGTCCCTGCCAGGCTGAAGACCCCTACTACACGGAGAGCCAGGGGAACACCATGCTGATGAGCCCATCCCAGGAGCCAGCAGAGCTGCAGGAGAAGCCAAACCTCCCAAACCTCCCAAACCTCAACGGGGGCACCCAGGAGAACGGGACGGGCCAGGCGTCCTCCAAGAGCGGCCGCTCGGGCCGGCAGCAGAGCCCTGCCGACACCCAGATGTGAGCAGGAGCCTCCAGGGCAGGGCAGGAGATTTCTCTGCTCACACAGGGAATTGCAGACCTTCTGTACCTTTATTATTGCCTCTGTGGAGAACTTCAAAACCAGCCTGAAGCACGCTGAGCTGCCCAAGAGCGGCTCCTCTGCCTCCTCCTCCTCCTCCTGCTGAGCACACAGGACTCCTCTCTGCAGCTGTTCTGTGTTTTTGTTGTTAGAAGAACATCAGGACACAACCCAGGGCCCTCAGCCCCTCCATAGCTTTAAAGCAGAGGCAGAGCTAGGCTCCAGCAGCCAGGATTTCTGGTAGCAATATGTTAGGCTGACTAAAGTAGTTAAATTGGGACTGCAGTGACAAAAACCTCTCAGGTTTCAGATAGTTTTGGTTAACAGAGTTGTTTATAATCTCATCTTTATGTTTCAGTGCAGGATTTCTTCCTCTTCTGAGACCATCAGGCATTTAACCCCTTCCTGTGCTTCAGGGCTCCTCTACTCTTTCCTACTCCAGCAGAATTTGCTGAAGCTCTGTAAAACTTTCCCCGTGGAATTCAAGGCTGAAATGTCAACTTCTTTTTCTCTGAGTCCTTCCACAGCCTCCTCCTGCCAGGGCTGGGGGTTGTGGCAGGCAGAGCCAGCAGTTTATCCCTTGGGTGAGATGGAGAACGCGAGGTTGGGCTCTGTGGGTGTCTGGGGCAGGAATTTGGGAATGGGAGGTGCCAGAGGGCTCCCGGAGGGATGAGAGGGAGACAAAACCCCAGCTCTGCAGTGGGAATTCCTCTCTCTGCGCCAGCAGCAGGGCCAGGAGCAAAGAGCAGGATTTTCACTTTGGGAAGCACCAAATCCCAGCAGCAGGAGCAGGTCTGGCCCCTCTCGTGCTGATCCCACTCCAGGGAGGCGCTGCTGGAGCTCGGTGGGACCCAGGGCAGGTTTGTTCCCCATCCCAAACACATTTTTAGGGAGCCAAAGCCCAGATTGTGCCAGACAGGAGGAGCTGTGGTTCAACACGAGCACCAGCAGCCACCTCCACACCCCAAAAAAGCCCAAAAACAGCCCTTGAAGCTGATCTACCCTCTCACAAGTGAATTCATCCCAGATTTCTCTCAGTGCTGAACACCTGAGGAGAAGGGATTTTTTTCTGGTACAGTGCTCAAAGCAACGACAGCACCATCCATCACCACCTGGGGCTGTTTTATTTTTATTTGTGGGTGCAAGAGTCACTTAAACACAATTAAAATATTCCAGGCTGTTTGCTTTGGTGTGAATTGCTTCTCCCAGATCTCATTGTAAATAATCCCGGTCGAAAAAGAAAAATAATGAAGTACTAAAAGCAGCTTCTCTGCCTTGTCCAGCGTGTTTATCCCCGTGGGATGAGTGGCTCTGGCTGCTGCCAGCAGGATGGGAGGACAACACCTCACAGAGAGGTTCTTTCCCAGCAGAAATCCCATGAATAAAGGCTTGAGCACATTCCTCTCCCAAAAAAACCTCTGCAGGATGAGTGACGTGCAGCAGACACACCTCGTTTGTTTGATTTGATGGGTTTTTTTGATGTTTAATCAAAATTAAATCCCCATTTGGAGTTTTCCTTCCTAATTTACCCTAAACTAGGACAGACACCCAATTAGTTCCTGGGAAAATGGATGAGATTCCAGAGTGATGTGCAGGGCTGGGCTTGGCCTGAGCTGGAGCTCAGCTTGGACAGCAGCAGGAATTTCCTCATGGAAAGGGCCTGGAAGTGCCCAGGGGGGTTTGGAGTCCCCATCCCTGGAGGTGGCACCCAGGGCTCAGGGTGGGCATCGGACTCACTGATCCCAGAGGGATTTTCCAGCCTAAATCCTGGGATTGTGTGAGGGTTCCCTCGCTCTGGGCACTCTGAAATAACCAGCAGCGTTCCCTGTCCCAAAAATTGTCAGGGGGACCCTGGGGAGCCCTTCAGGTCCTGTCCTGTGGAGCTGTGCTGAAGGCAGGAGCTCTGGGAATGGGGATCTCTCCTGATTTTCTCTCCTCTCAGCGATGTCTGGCTCTGCCCAGGGCTGATTCCCTCAGCAGCTCCCCAGGGACCCTCCCCAGGCTCCTGTCCCTGCGTTTTGGGGCAGCCCAGGGGAACCGAGCACAGCACAGCGAGGCCAGAGCCCCTCTGGATGCTGAGGATGCTGAGGG
>NC_031795.1:5365921-5370141 GCF_001522545.3 Parus major | reverse complement strand
TATTTATTTGTGCTGCAATGCTGCTGCCTGCTGGCTGAGCTCTGCCAGAACTCCCTGCCGGGCTCCAGAGGGCGGCTGTGACTCGGGAATGGGGCCCTGGCAGAGCTGCCCCCAAAAACAGCTCCAGCCCTGGATCAGTGAAACCACGGAATTAGGGAATCACAGGGAATAAAGGAGCTGTGACAGGGATATGGCAGGGAAAACAGAGTGACAGCTCGTGTTCCAGGCACGGGGAACACCCACAATGGCATTTCTAACCTGGATTTCACATCACTTTCTTTCCTTTTTCTTTTTTTCTGGTTTTTTTTTCCCTTTTTCTGCTTGCTCAGGGTTGGATCCTCAAAAAGCCCTGTGGGAATTCTCCCATTTCTGCTGCTCCATCCCCTGCAAGGGAATAATAATAATTCCCACGCAGGGAATTGAGTGGCTCTGGTGACATCCCCTGCCCCACCTCAGGGGCTGGTGGAGCTGGAGAACTTCCTCATCCCTAAAATCCAACCCAGGGAATCCAGAATTTTCCCAGAATTTATCCTGAGGCCGGGACATCCCTGAAATCCCAGCCAGGGATCCAGCAGTGTCCTGAGCAGCAGCTTTGGGCCAGCCTAAACCTCAGCCACCATCACAAAGGAATTTCCCAGAGCTGCAAAAGGGTCACAACCAAGCTCATTTTGTTTTTTTTCCTCCTTTTCCAGCATTAGTGGTTGGATTTGATCTTAGAGGTCTTTTCCAGCCTTAACACTTCCATGATTCTGTCTTTGTTTCCCAGGTAAGAGCATCTGTGTAGGGCTTTCCCATCCACTCCCCTAAAATAAAATATATTTACAGCTCTTTGCATTACAGGCACTTCCCATGTGTTTGGAGCCTTTAATTTCGGCCTTCAGATCCATTTAATTTGCCTCTGATTTGTAGTAAATGACACAAATGAGATTATCCATCCCCTGAGAGCCACTGAGCTGAGGAATTGGGGTCTGAAAACGCTGGAATGTTTTGCAAACCCTGAGATGGGCAGAGATCAGGGAGAGCCGGGACTGAAAGGTCCCAAAGGCTGTGGGAGCAGCACCTCGGGGTGGTTCAGAGCTGTCCCTGAATTTCCCAACTCCTCATTCCTGAAGGAGCCACAGGGACAGGAGGAAAAACCTTCAGAGAGTGCAAGGAACACCCCAAACACTGCAAGGCTGGGAATTTCCTTTCTTAACTTCAGAAAAACAAGGCTGGGCCAGCCTGGGGTGCTGCCTGTCAGGTGCAGAAATTCCTTGGGGTTAAGATCTTCCTATTGAAAATTCCTGGTGTTTTTCCTCTGCAGAAGAAAAACCCCCACTTTTTTTTCTTTTTTTCCTTTTAATTTCCTAATTCCTGGTTTTGGGGAAGATGGGTTCCACTTCTGGTCCCACTGCTGCAGAAAAACGAAGATCTGAAAAGTCCTGTCCCTTTTTGTCCTTTGTAAAACACAGGTGCCCCAAGGGCTCCTACACAGGAAATTCATTCTCAAGTTATTTATTTTTTATTCCTATAAATTAACCAATACATCACCCTTCTGACTCTTAATTTTTTTATTTGTTATTTCTTTAATTTTTTTTCTTCCTATTTTTTAATCTTCATGTTTGCATCTTCCTTTTTTCCTTATCTCCTGCCTGCCCCAGAGGCTTATTGCTGCTTTGGCAACATGCTAACGTGTTTAGGAACGATAAGACGTCTAATTAATAGTTTAATTAGCAGTACAACGTCTTAATAGCTTATTAAAGGAAATACATTCAGAAAATTCTTTTCCTCTCCTCGCTCTGGTACAATATAATTTACCAGCAAATGATAAAATAGTTTGAAATATTCTGATTTTAGAGAGGGGTGTGGGGCTGTGCTGGTGATTTCACGGGGGATTTCGCACCGCTAATGCCATTATTTTGTTGTTGTTGTTTTAAAACAATTTAAGAGATTAACAAAAGCGATTGGGCAGGAGCAGGCAGTGCAGGCAAGAGCCTGAGAGAGGAATTAAGCACAACTGTTTTCCCTGCTCGTGTTTATAAACAAATCCTGGGGAAGGCAAAGTTGCTCTTTAAGAGGCTCTGAAATGTCAGCCCGCGGTCGGAGCCGGGGCAGCGCAGCCTCCGCTGCCTCCTCCCTCTGCTCCCCCGCTAAATTACTTAAAAATCTTTTATTTTATGGCTCACAAAGTCCAGCAGAGTCTGGCCCAGCTCTGAGCCCCGTGGCTGCCTCTGGCGAGAGCGGCAGCGCTGAGAAATCCTGCTGGGAGCGAGCCCTGGGAAATCGGAGCGCTCCGCCGCAGCTCGGCTTCCCCGTGTTTTTCCTCTGACCCACACAAAGATTTCTTTCTAAATTTATCGCGGCGTTCATCGGCAGTCCCACTTAGCGCAGATTAGGAGGCTGGGCAGGCCGGGCCCATCGCAATGAGGGCAGGGGAGTCCGGAGAGCAGCGCGGGCAGCGCCGCGGGGGAGCCGCAGCCCCATCCCCATCCACAGAACCCCGCAGCCCCGCAGCCCCATCCCCACTGCCCCCTCCCCACTCCCCATCCCCGCTGCCCATCCCCGCAGCCCCGCAGCCCCATCCCGGCTTCCCCGCTCCCCATCCCCGCTGCCCCCGATTCCTGCTCCCCCCGGATCCCTCTGCTCACCGTCCCAGGGCCCCGCTCGGCTCCGGGGAGGTTCTGCCGGCCCCTGGAGGCCCCTGGAGCGCTGGGGAATTTCCACTGGGCTGCGGAATTCCGCCGGGCGCGGGGGTGAAGCGGCGCTCGGGGAAGGTCGGAGCCGGGGTTTGTGCGGCACCCCCCGAGCGGCTGAGCCCCCCCAGACCTCTCGTGTCCCCCCCAGGTTATACCTGCACGTCCTGCCCGCCGAGAGGGGCAGCGGAGCCGAGCGCTTGTGGCCCGAGGAGCCCCGCGGTGGGGACACGGGCACGGACGGGTCCTGCCGGCTGCTTTGAGCTCTGCAGAGATGAAGCCCTGCCCAGGGAGTCTCAGCCGTGTTTGGAATCACGCAGGGAAATTATGCAGTTCCAAGGATGGCATAATTGGGAGAACGCTTGACTAGCGCAATTTTCTTGTGTGCCTGTCAGCAAATCACTTAATGTGCGCCGTGCCAAGCTTCCCAGGCGTTAAATGGGGAATGATTATCCCACCTCTTCCTCAGAGAGAGCGAGGATAATACCCGCTAATGACCGTGGAGGTCCTGGAAGGTGGTCCCGGAGATGTGCAGGGGCTGCAGCCCTGCAAGGAGCACGCAGCACTTCAAACCCGACCGTCAGGCATTTATTTCTCCTCATGCTGCTGCTTTTTTTTTGTTCTTTGTTTGTTTGTTTTCCCATAACTGAGGTAAATCCCGAAATAGATTCGCGTCCGTTTGTGCCGGATTCTCAGCCATCCCCTGGGATGGGACATCCCAGCTCCGATGGGGAAGAGGCAAATGCTGGGGGAAGGCAGCTCGGAGGGGTCTGGAGCGAACCCCTCACTCCTCCTCCGCTCCCCCCGGGCCTTTTCCCGGGATCTCGCTGCCTCCTGGGAATTGTAGTCGCTGCGGGGTGACCTTGGCCCCGCGGCCGCCGCCTCTGCGAGGGATCCCGGAGGGATCTCGGGCCGATCCCGCTGCGGTGCCCCGGGGCCGGGCCGGGGATGCTCCGCCAGGCGAGTTCCGGGACCGGGGAGCGGGGAGAGCGGGGCCGGGCACGGCCCGAGCGCAGCCCGAGCACATCCCGCGCACATCGCGCTCAATCCCCGCGCACATCCCGCGCACGTCCCGCTGGATCTCCGGGCTCATCCCGCGCACATCGCGCTCGATCCCCGCGCACATCCCGCGCACGTCCCGCTGCATCCCCGCGCACATGGCGCGCACGTCCCGCTGGATCTCCGCGCTCGTCCCGCCGCATCCCCGCGCTCGTCCCGCCGCATCCCCGCCCTCATCCCGCCGCGCCCCCGCTGCATCCCCGCTCACATCGCGCTGCATCCCCGCGCTCATCCCCCGCTCACATCCTGCGCACATCCCGCTCACATCCCGCTCACACCCCTCTCACATCCTGCGCGCATCGTGCGCACATCTCCGCACATCCCTCTCACATCCTGCGCGCATCGTGCGCACATCCCCGCACATCCCGCTCACATCCTGCGCACATCCCGCTCACATCCCGCTCACATCCCGGTGCTCATCCCCGCACACCCCGCTCACATCCTGCGCACATCCCCGCGCTCACCCTGCGCGCATCGTGCGCACATCCC
>NC_031795.1:5362647-5365491 GCF_001522545.3 Parus major | reverse complement strand
ATAATAATGATAATGATATTATTATTATTAAAATAATGCTAACAGCAACAATAATAATAATGATGATGATGATAATAATGATAATAATGACAATAATGATAATGATAATGGTAATAATAACAACAACAACAACAAGAATAATAATAATAATAATAATAAAATAATTATGTTTATGTTCTTGCTCCTTTTTTTTGGATTTTTCCACCCAGAATATACGGTGCAGGTTCTGTTTGTGGACTGTTTTAATAGCAAGGTGCCTGAGACAAAGTTTACTCAATAAACTTGCTTTTCCCCTTGAGCAGCTTTAGCTTAGATAAACGAGCTTGAAAGTCCTGGTTTAGCGTGGGACTGGGAGTGTTTACCATTCATCATTGTTAGTTAATTGCTGTTTGCTTAAATATTTAGTCTGGATTAAGTTCTTTTATGCCCTTTTCTCAAAAAATAATAAATAAAGGTGTGTTTAGCCATGTGGTAAAAGGCTTTTTAGAAGGATTTTTAAAGACATTGCAGGGGGGAAGCTCCATAAAGATCTTTTTTTTATATTGTGCATTTAAATTTTCTTATTTTTAGTGTGTTGTTATATTTGCAATTAGCCAGGCTGAGGCAGCAAGAACATTTCACTGCTTTCTGCAGAGGCTGCAGACAGTTTTATTCCTTATTTTAAAGAGGAAAACCCATTGAATCATGGAATATCCCGAGCTGGAAAGGCCCCACGGGACCATCAGAGCTCCTGAACCATTTTTGGTTCAAACCACCCCTTTCCACAGCAGCACTGAGCCCAGGGTTACCTAAACCAGGGTTTAATTTTGGAATTTCAATATTTCCTGGGTTAGGTTTCCTCTGCCTGCTCTCACTCAGGGCCTGGATGGGAAAGCTCTTCTGAGCTCCGTTATTAGTCAATAAAAACCCAAGAAAATGAGAATAAATCATCCAAAAAAACAAGAAGATGAGAATAAATTATCAAAAAAAACCACCAAGAAAATAAGAGTAAATTAGCCAAAAAAACCCAAGAAAATAAGAATAAATTATCAAAAAAAAAACCCAAGAAAATAAGAATAAATTATCCAAAAAAACAAGAATAAAATATCTAAAAAACCCCAAGAAAATAAGAATTTATTTTTTATTATATATATATTTTATTATAATTTATTCCTATTTTCTTGGGGTTTTTTGGATAATTTATTCTCATTTTCTTGTGGTTTTTTTATAATATACTCTTATTTTCTTGGGATTTTTTGAATAATTTATTCATATTTTATTGGGATTTTTTGGATAATTCACTCTTATTTTCTTGGGTTTTTATTTTATAATTTATTCCTATTTTCTTGGGATTTTTTGGATAATTTACTCTTATTTTCTTGGGGTTTTTTTTTATAATTTATTCCTATTTTCTTGGGGTTTTTGGATAATTTACTCTTATTTTCTTGGGGTTTTTTAGGGAAGGATCAGCATTAGATGCTGGCTTAGAGATTTAAACCCAGCCCTTGCCATCCCTGACCCTTCCTGTAGGAAAAATGAGAATCCTCAGCTTTTTTTCCCCTTTAAAGGAGTTAAAACAGGCTGGGAAGGATCTGGTTTATGAGAGGTTTTTTTAACAGGAAAATAATTGGTAGGTACATGAGCAAAGCTGAAAGTATTTTCATGTTTTGCCTTGTAATGTTTAATGTTTTGTTTTCTATTTTATGAGTTATACAAAGGAATTAAAGTTCTCCCGTTCTGGTATGGGGGGAAAAAAATAAGAAATCTGTGCTGGGACTAATGAGATTAATGAGAATTGGCTAAGCAAGAAAAAAATCCAAAATATCTTGAAAAATATCTGTATTTTTTGAGGGAAAAAAAATGAAAAAATAGAAAAGTTCATTCTCTAATTGAGCTTTGTTTGCAAAATAATTCCAGGCTGGGAAGAGTAATCAACTCATGCATAAAAATACTGCTTTAGGATTAATTTTCATTTTATTAGTGGTATTTTAGAAGCTACTAGCGGTTTTCAAATCATTTTTACTATTTACATTTTATTTACATTTTTTATGTAAATATGCTTTAAAAAACATTTTTAAATGCTTAAAAACATTTTTGAATGCTTAAAAACATTTTTATTTACATTATTTACATTTTTTACATTATTTTACATTTTATCATTTTGTATTTTTTACTACAGAAGTACAAAATACCAACATGTCCTAAATCTGTGGGCCCTTGTTTTACCAAAGGCAATGGAGAGAACTGATCAAGAAATCTCATTTTTAAAAATATAAATCTTGGCAGTTTGAGGCCAAAACAGCTGTGAAAGGCTCCTCTTCTTTCCCCCTATTTTTTCCCAAGTATTTTAAAAGATAATAGCTTAGAACTCCTTATTTTTAGAAGGTTCCAGAAGGCTCAGCGTGGCTCACAAGTGAATTATTGAGGTTGGTTTATCCCCGGCCAGAGCAATTTGCAATCCCAGTTTCCAGCACAGCGCCGCGGTCAGCGCCGCCAGCCAAGCTGATGAATATGATAATCCCAAATATGATAATTTTCGCTAATAAAAAGCACTTCAGGGATTTTTTTTATTGTTTTATTTTTATTTTTTTTGTCTCGTCTCAGAGGAGAATAAAGGATTTGAGTGGCAGCGAGGTTCTGGCACCGTGCGCGTCTGGCGGCTGCCGAGCGCCCGTGGGTGCTGAGCCGCTGGGATGAATCACGGCACATTTCCCAATTCCTGCCCACATTTCCCAATTCCTGCCCACATTTCCCAATTCCTGCCCACATTTCCCAATTCCTGCCCACATTTCCCAATCCCTGCTGTCCCTGGAAAAGCAGCAGCTCCGGGCAGACGCGCGCAGGGACAGCGGGATGTGGCCTCCA